>NC_047512.1:2146295-2287641 GCF_902827115.2 Pseudochaenichthys georgianus | reverse complement strand
CTTTTTAATGATTGTTTAGTCCAAAAGGCAAGTTTAACAATAGGGTGTTAAATACATAACTACAATTATAAGAATCACCAATTTGGCCATACCTAGCCATATAGCTAAAAAAATAGCTAGCTAGCTTGTTAGTTAGGTTAATAACGTAAACAAGCGTATTAGTTAGATAGATAGCGAATGTTAGCTAGCTTGTTAGATAGGTAAGCAACGTAAACAAGCATACTAGTTAGATAGATAGCGAACGTTAGCTAGCTTGTTAGATAGGTAAATAACGTAAACAAGCGTACTAGTTAGATAGATAGCGAACGCTAGCTTTTTAAGTAGAGATAACGTTCGGAAGTTAGCTTGTAAGATAGCGCTGGCTGGTGTTAGCTAGTTAGCAATTGTAGCTACATCAGCTAGCTAAAGAGCACACTGACAGGTAATATATTTCCGTCTGTAGGTTGACCGGTTTTTAAACATTTCATCACTGTTAGGCTATGTCTGTTTTTACTTCCATTCTCTGCGTTCCTGTTTGATTACCTGATTGCATTCACCTGTGTGTTCTCTTCTCTCCCCACCTGTGTCTTATTCTTGTGATTAGTCTTGTGTGTATTTAAGTTCTGGTTTTTCTTTCAGTTGTTGTGAGAATGTTGATGTTGGATGCTTATTGTCAGAGACAGCTTTGTTTATTTGCCTTGTTTTGCTCCATTGCCAAACGAGGGCTTTTATTTGAAGGAACTGTCTTTTGAATTTGGATCCTTTGTACTCTGCTCTCCAGCCTTGACAAAATATGTCCCTGATTTATCTTTATATCCATCTAGATTACTAACTACCAACCTCTTCTCAAAAAAGACGTTACAGTTATTCATCAGTTATTATTTGGTTGTCACATTTTTGGCAAACATCAGTTAATATGTATCTCTTTGCAACAAAGCCTCGTCTGTAACATCGATGCCAGTTACATTTGGCATCTATACTTGGCAAACCCATAAATTAAATATGAGACATGCCTTCAAGTAAGACCGAGGTTTATGCATACATAGTTATTGTTTAAAGTTTACGCAACCATTCCTTCAGGTTATGATAAAACCGTTCAACCCTGAAGTCTGAGAACTTCTTCCACTTCAACCCTTTGGACTTCCTCCAGTTGTGCGTGAACAGTTCTTCTTGTGAAATGGGGGATTTTTTATTTGGCGCTTCAGGAGCACTCGCCTTCAGTTTCTCTTTTTTAATCTGTCTGATCGTCTGATTGTATGAAGAACCGTGTTGTGGGAAATTAAATGGTTGGAAAAAGGAAGTCATTGATTTGAGACGGTTCTATAAAAGTAGAAAAGCAACCAAAGGCTGTCCTTATGCGCACAACAAAACACAAGTCAGATGTTCTTTACTACATTGATCGTATGGGGTGTTTTTCAACAGGGAACATTACAATACAGCAATGAATGTAAAATTCTGTTTAGACTTTGACAAAAATCAATGATATGAACGAGATCGGTGTAGTTTCTGCAATAGCATATGGTACAATGAGCACTCCAGAAACTTTAAATTACATTGTTTTTGTATTCTTTGAAAACCCAGTTTACGCAAAAATTCCAAAAGTTTCTTAGATGAAATGTTCGTCACTTTGAAAGGTCTCTTAAAGGTGGGGTAGGTAATTTAGGAGAAACCTGCTCGAGTGCGCAAGACCTTGAAAATACGCAGCCGGAAAAAATCTGCCACTTCCTCACAGAGCCCCTCCCCCAACACACACGAACGCCCACATGACCAATGAGGGCACGAGATCAGTCTGTGCCCCGATGGAAGGCTGACAGGCAGGTAGGCCATCCAGTTACTTTAGCCGGGCCGAGGCAGATGATTGGTCGTGCTTTTCACAGCGCCACGGCTTCCACAGAGGACATTTTTTTATGGATTTGTTGTCAAAGCACTTCAGATATTCATTGCTCTCGGGATGTTAAGAGCATTCCATGGAAAATAACAACAAGTGTATCTCGAGCCGGTTTCTCAAACTTACATTACATGTTATTTGTTAGACGCTTTTATCCAAAGCGACTTACATACATTCAGTACTGTGGACAATCCCCACCGGAGCAATTTGGGGTGAAGTGTCTTGCCCAGGGACACAACGACATGCTGACTGCAGTGGGACTCGAACTTGCTACCCCCTGATTCGAAGTCCAGCACTCTATCCACTTAGCCACAGCCGCCCATTACCGCCCTTACCTACCCCACCTTTAACAACAACACCACAATCATATTTGTCCTCTCCTGTCTGCTCCAGTGACGAGGTCATGAACCCGGTAATAAACCAATCCCCCTCTGTGACATCCTTGCATTCTTCCAAGAGTCATGAGAAGAGTTGAAATGTCTTGGTGCTGTGACCGCTGACAGTTCAGAGAGAACATATTAAGCCAACAGGTACACATGACACCAAGAGATCACCACATGTGGTTAGCAACATGTGAAATGCAAACAACAGGCTCAACAAGTCCGTTGTCAAAAATGTCAACAGGATGTGAAGAGGAGATTACAGATGATCCGTTTTAGGGTCTGATGTATAATCCTGACAGCTCATGCTTCACCTTCTCTAGGGTGCGTCTGTATTGACAAACTTCGCAAAGTGACTATAAAGTGACCACAGACCTGTATAGTCACGCAACAGCTCGAGATGCGACATACTATTTATTTTTACCATTTCAAATGACCACCCATTTGCTATAATTGTGTCACGATTCTCACGCTATGTCACGTTTGTAGTTTTGTCTGTGTTGGTGTTTTTCTTGTCCTTGGGTTTTATTGTGTAAAGTGTTCACCCCCGTTTCCTGCCTGTCTGCTTTCTGTCTGTTTCCCTCCCTGATTACCCGATTGTGTTCACCTGTTGTCCTTGTGTTTCTCCTCCCCTGCCCAGCTGTGTCTTGTTCTGTGATTACCCTTCTGTGTATTTAGTCTAGTCTTCCCGTGTGCTCCATTCATTCATTGTTTCCCCTCCATGTCATTCCACGGTCTGTGTTCCTTGTGCTGCTCGTTGGTGTTGGATATTTTGGATACTGCCTTTTTTGCCACAGCTTTATATATTTTAATAAAGCTCGCTTTTCGTTACTCTGCATTTGAGTCCTACCTGCTTCACCCAAGCGTAACAAATTGCCTATTGAAGAACCGCACACACCTTCAGTTGCTCAAGCTGTTTTTCTGTTGTTGTTTTTATACTATCAAGATTAATAAACACATTGACTACACATGTTCTCACAAGTAAGATCCTATTGAAGAATAAGGGGGTCAATTACGCCACGATGACAGCAACAAGTAGTCAAGATCAAGGGACACCGAATTAAGGGTTATTTTAAAACCCTTCAGTCAAATCTTTCATCAGCTCCAATCTCCTATATCATGTCCCTGTCCTTTTAATATCCGGTATCCCTGTCGAGGTTTAGCTAACGGTTGCATGGCAATACAGTGCATAATAAATAGAGGCCATGCATTAGCTTGCACCAGCAGATATCTTGGTTTCTGTAATACTTTGATTCCACCGACTACGTTCCTTCGCCATTAGTGTTATTAAAGTTGTGCAATTACATATTTGAAGTACATTTAAGTACACTGGCAGCTGTAACTTGCCCAACTGTTGGCACTGACATCCCAATCCACAGCCTTGTTCGAATGATTTAAACACATCAGACAGAGACCGATGTTTTGGATATCAACAGTCGATCCCTAAACATAGTCTTTATCAAAGATGAATAATCGTATTTTCTCAGTGCAATAAGTCTCATTGTTCTTTGTTGATGGTGTGTAGAGAAATGCTTAGATGTCGATAAGTTGGGTCTGATCCCCAGAGCTCAGAGACAATATGGACAGTAACTATTTTGGCAACGCAGCTTTTCAGACGTGACGGGTTTGTTCAAACCTGTTCAGGGATTTGAGAGCCGGCGGTTAGACACGATGAATGAAAGTGTTTCTGAACATGTTTCCCTGATCTTTTCTCACTGTACTTCCTCGTGTTCCTATCCGCCTTATCCAAACAAATCTCTCCTTCTTCTGTTTTCTTTGGATGGCTCTTTATAATCGAGTGGTGCAGGAATGAGTCACCACTTCCTGGTTCCCTGGTCTGATTAAAGTTAAAGCCTTTCATTGTCATTACACACAGAGTATAACAAGATTCATTATACTTGGTGTGCAAAAAATACAAATACATAACACTACAAAACACGGCAATAGGACAGACAACATACACTCATACGGGGGAATAAATAGTTACAAATATTGATATAAAAATAGTAAATAAAGTGCATTAAAAGTGTGTGTATGTGTGAGAATGGTTCCGGTTATTGCAGTGTGTGTGGTGGTCGAGCAGCCACATATTATCTGATTAATATCTGATTATCTGTAATGTTTAATTGAACTATTCATATTTTAGACTGCACTGTAACTTTTATCCATGTATTTTTCCTTAATGTTTATTTTATTAGCTTTTCTTTTTTAATGCTTAATGTCTTTCATTTTTTTTTTGTAAAGCACTTTGAATTGCCTTGCGTTGAAAAGTGCTATATAAATAAACTTGCCTTGCCTTGCCTTGCCTTGCCTTGCCTAATAAAAACAGTGGTTGCTAACAAGTGTCTAAATGAGACGACCAAACGTCATCATGGCCAACATCAGCCGCATGTAGCTTAGTTGTGGGGAACACATTTGTATTTATTTTTACATTTTTTTTTTTTTTTAAAGAATAAATCGTGATTTGTTTTCTGCTTTTCGTATTTTCTGCTTATAGATCACGTGAAGATTTCCCATCATCAGTAGGATTGCATTTTCAACATTCTTGCAAAAGCAAATTGTATATAATTGTATGTGTCTGGCATATTAATTAATCACCATACATGCTCTGAATGTTATGGCCTTTGCCGTTATCTATAAGCATTTTTAGTGGTGTATTTTACACTATGAGATAGTCTGATACGTCAAAGAGTTTAGCCTGCGTATGATTCCACCTGCTGGTCTAACACACACTGTGAAACAGCTTGTGCTGCTCTTCAAAATGGTCAATGATAACGACGGGATGTTCATTCAAAGTCAAGTGAAAAATAAACGATGCGTTTAAGTCAGTTTGCGTTCTTGGATCTGCTTTATCCTTTGCGTTGGGAACCGGTTTTCGGTACCGAGAGCCGGCGCCACTGAACGTCTCTGAACCGGCCCTTGAACTGCTCAGCTGGAAAAGTGGTATTTGTTACCCGCCACTTGAGTGCTTCAGTCAGAAAGTCTACTGGAGATCTGGCCTGTGATTGGTCAGCTTTGTTTGTCCAGTCATGTGATTGGTGGGGTTCTGTTTATGGACAGTGATATCTGTCGCCTGCTTGACTCCAGAGAGATATCTATCAGTGCCTCTGTCGAAAGATGAGGAGAGAGTGTGTGTGGATGGCTGAAAAAGAAAAGACGGATGGAAAGGAAAGAGAAGAGGATAATATGAGAGGGTGGGAGAGAAATGTTGAAATAAAGTGACAGTGGGAACAAAAGGAAAGGAGTCAAACTAACACAAAGGTGAAAAACAAGGACTTATGGTGAAGGTAGAAGGAATGGAGAAAGGGAAATAGAGTGTGGTGTAAAGGCCATAGACGAGAGAAAGGCAAGTAATGTTTGTCCTCTTAAACACTTAAGTAAAAAACTGAGAATGAAATGAAGCGCCACTTTCTCGCCTTCCAGTCCGTCACTGATGGCAGTTTTCTGTCAAAAAACAACTCCCAACTCGACTTCGAGATGCCTGAGAAAGGTCATCTTATCTCAAGGCAAACAATACACACTTTTGTATTTTCTTTTCCCTTTCTGGCAGGATTCCTCCTCCTGATGGACTTGAGATAAGACACTAAATATTTATTTAACAGTCTGCACGTTTTTTTATTCAATTGGAACAAAGACATATTGTTATCTCTGATAGACACACAATGGGATGGTTGTTCCACATATCTTGCCTTGGAATACATAGGTGGGTTGTTCTCCTGAAATCAGGTCTGTGTGAACACGAGCTGAAGTAAATGTTTATTCTACGACAGGGATGGGCAAATGGATCTTTTTGCGGCCCTCAGATTAATTTATAAACAGCGTAATTAATACAAACAAATTAAAAATGGTTTACACACACACACACCACACACACACACCTATGACAGTAGTCATCATTATGAGTGCAGGAAGGGGAGATGCTGCATATCAGAGATTGTAGATAACTCCGGTATGTGGAGCGAGTTCTGAAATGAAGTGTGGATCGCCTTTGTTTTAGCAGAGAAGCGGTGAGAGGACAACCGCAACACACAGACACACACACACACACACACACACACACACACACACACACACTCTAAAAATAACCCTAAACAATGTAATTAATAAAAAATAAAATATTTTTTATTTTTTTACTTGTAGTACTGATACCGTCCACTAGACTTCTAGTTACGTCGCGAGCTGCGTACATGATTTAGTTCGGCAGCTAAATACCGTGAAATAATCTGTGACGCGTTTGTGTGTATTGTGTTTGTTTCCCGGGGCAACCCTCACAAGAAACACCGGCTGTTGTTATTCCTGCTGTGACGTTAAGTTGCCTCTTGTAATTATGCCTTTACAACAGGGGTGTCAAACTCAAGGCCCGGGGGCCACATTCGGCCCGCAACTTCATTTTATGTGGCCCCACAAGAGCTTGCAAAGAATATAATATGATTATTATACGGTTACATGCTACAGAAGCACGTTGCCCATAAACTACATGTCCCACAATGCATCTCTAATATGACTTTTATCTCAGAATTTGCCTTTTTTTCTTCAAAATATGCATTTATTCATAGAATTCCTTTTTCTCAGAATTAGATTTTTATTTCAAAATGTCACTTCTATTTCTTTTTTCTCCAGAATTTGGCTTTTCTTTTTAAATCATTTTGGGACATACGCACTGAAGAGACTTGCCCTAGACTTCTGCTTTCAGACGTGCAGAGGCAATGATGTAATATAATACATTATTTTATATATATGATATATTTATATATGTATTTATATATAGTCTTAAAGTTACAACCGGCCCTTTGAGTGCAACCATAATGCTGATGTGGCCTGCGATGAAATTGAGTTTGACACCCCTGCTTTACAAGCTTAACAGTTGTTTTTATCTGCTGAATTTGGCGAAACAAGTTTAATATTCTAAAAACCAAGACTTTGTTTCTTTGAAATCAGATGAAAACAAACTGTCACGGACCCTGCCCTGTTATCTATGATTACTACGCTTTTCATTCATAAAATCAGCGGGCGGGAGGGGGGAGGGGGGGGGGGGGGACGGCGCTGAGGAACAGCAGAGAGCGGACAGGCGTTTGTGTGGACACTCCCCTTATCGAGACACCTAAGTGTCTTAAGGCCCTGACACACCAAGCAGTCACCAGAGGATTAGCCGACGCTGAAGTCGGCTGTTGCCTGGCCGTGTTCTCCTGCGTTTTGGCCATGTGTCGCACGGGAACACACCGCACCGACTTCAGTGCGTGAGTGGCAATAACTCTCCTTACCAGCAGGCGGCGGTAGTGTGTATTCGTCATTCAAAAGAGGCAACAACCGGAAAACAGAGAAGAAGAAGAGTATCTTTTCTCCGTAATATCATACAGAGCTGGCCTCTCCTGGATCAAGGTGATGAGCAGGTCTTCGTTTGCATCATTCCAGATCGCCATGATGAGATGAAAATGAATAGCAGTCTGTGTGTGCCTTCTTAAATCCTTTGTTTACGTCCCTCACTTCCGCTTCGCTTCTCATGCACTGATTTGCTAGCTGAACAGCCAATCAGAGTGATTATTTGGTCTGGCAGTCCAAATAAGGCGTGTCACGGTCGACGGTGCGGGACACACCAACCTGACTACGGCGCCGCGAATGCCCGACAGCCTCTGACGGCCTCTGACTCCCAAAATCGGGTTGGTGTGTCAGGGCCTTTAGACAGCTAACGTCTGGGTAGTGTTCATGACTTCATGCTTCTGTCCTCTAATGGGTAATCTCAATGCACACACATTGTCCGTGCTTTCCCATAGTTTAAAATAGTTGTATTCCACTGTTAAATAACCTGTTCAATACAAACATGCCACCTGTACAAATTAAATAACATCTCTGTGAACTGATGTTTGTTTAGTGAGCTTATTGGAGGGTGCTCCCTGAGAGAGTGTAGGAGAAGCTACCATCTCACATCTGCTCTCTGACATTCAAACGCAACGAGCTGTCAAAGTTTAACACTCAGCTATTCAACTGTCTGAGCCAATCGTTCGGTTTCACAAAGGCCTTTAGTCACACCTCAGACTCTGACGGGAGGACGTTACAAATGGTAGAAGAAGAAGAAAGGAAAGGCAGAACAAGAGTTGGATAAGTAAAGATAGTCAAGGCTGAGTGAGATTAGAGAGGGGAGGAGAGAGAAAGAGAGCTCTGAGGACCAGGTCTCGTGTTTCTCTCGTCATGGCAACCCAGCGGCAGGAGAGGGCCCAACACGTCAGGGCCTCTGAGCACATCATAAAGTACTGCAGTTGGTCATTGTACAGATCCAATATGTCCACAAAGATGAATGCTTCTTGATTTACGTACAAACAGAAACACACACACACACACACACACACACACACACACATTCAGTGACAATTGAGTAATATGTCGGTAAAACAAACTCCAAGATCCACAATAAGCCACAAATCTAATCTTAACTTTCCATATACACATATAAATCCCCCCCGACACACACAAAGTTAAACACACACACATGCAGACACACACACAATATTGTATTGTTCAGCTCACATGCTCTATACACACAAAGTGAACAAATATGAAATTGAGAAGTAATCTTTATTTTCCAAAATAAAACTTATTTAAAACCACACACACACACACACACACCACACACACACACACACACACACACTCTCTGTTATCGCAGTAGTCTTGCAGAAGAAGAACATCAGTACTATGGCGCCCTCTGGTGGTTAACATAGATAAAGCTCCTAAATTCTCTGATGATGATGATGATGATGATGATGATGATGATGATGATGATGATGATGATGATGATGATGATGATGATGATGATGATGATGATGATATCATGAAGGTTGTTAAAGGAGCGTGTTTACAGTGTAAGTAAAAACCTTCGTAGGAAGCTCTGTTCTCGCGGCACAGAAGCAGGAGGTGCAGTGCATTATGGGATATTATGCATCGTTGTACCCCCCTCCATATGTCCTTCTGTCCCAGCACTCCCAGTTACAACATGTTGAGTTCATTTATTTCACAGGTCTGGGGAGTAATGGATTACATGTAAAGGGATTATTAGGACACAACAAAAAGGAAACTGTATTGCCTTACAGTTACATCTCTAAAACGTGTGGATTACAGTGTTATCAAACCCTAAATATATATTGTTTGTTGTAAAGCAGGGGTGTCAAACTCAAGGCCCGGGGGCCAAATCCGGTCCTCAACTTCATTTTATGTCGTCCGCAAGAGCTTGCAAAGAATATAATATGTTTATTACACGGTTGAATGCCGCTTTACAGAAGCATGTTGTACATAAACTACATGTCCCACAATGCATCTCATTTTGTGACGTGCACACTGAAGAGACTTGAAATGATTTTCCCTCGACTTCTGCTTTCAGACGTAGTTAATTATGAAGTTATTACCCTATCCAATAATAATCCAACGCAGAGGCAATGATGTAATATGATACATTATTTTATATATATGATATATGTATATATGTATTTATATATAGTCTCTCCATTTATATATAGTCTTAACGTTTTGCACTGGCTTTTAATACTAGTTGAACATAACGTTTTTATATTTGTATGTGTTAAACTTTTTATATGTTTTCTATATTGTTTTATTTAATATGTGTTCCCTGTACAGCGCTTTTGGTCAACGGAGGTGGTTTTAAATGTGCAATATAAATAAATAAAGATTGAAAGTTACAAGCGGCCCTTTGAGTGCAACCATAATGCTAATGTGGCCCGCGATGAGGTTTAAAGGATCAGATGTCCTCTCTTCTGTCCGCTGTTCTGTTCTCTTTCAGCGTGATTCTACTGCCTGAGTCGGCTTCATGAGATCTGTCTTCTTGTACACGCGGCCCTAATCATCTTCTTTAAACAATTAGTTATTTTCCAAATTCCATTTCCTGACTTTTTTCATAATTCCAACTTTTTCACAAAAATCTCAATTTGTTGAAACAATTCTGACTTTTTATGAAAGTGTGGATTTATTTTTCAAAAATCTCACTTTTTTTTAATTCTTGACTTTTAATATATTTCTAACATTTTATTAAAAAAAATTACTTTTTTAATAAAATTCGGACTTTTTTGAAATTCTGAAATTTTTCGCAAAAATCTCACTTTGGAAAAATTCAGATTTTATTTAAAAATTGGAAAACAATTCCTTGAAATCTCAATTTTTTAAATTCCAGACTTTTAATATTTGTGTAACTCATTTAAATTCAGACATTGTTCTGCTGTCTTTCCTAATGCACTTCAGTGCAGATTAGCCTACTGGACGAACCCCGAGAGAGCAGTCAGGAGATTTTGGATTCCAGATTACAGGGGCTGTGTGCAAAACACGTGACATATTTACACCGTTAACATCCATCACTTTGACCTGGTGGAAAATCTCACCTTTTTTTATTATTCCTGACTTTTAACATATAGAAATATGTTAAAAGAACCTTTTTGAAAACAAATCTGACCTTTTTGAAAATGACTTTCACATTTGACATTTTTTTCTATAAAATCTATTTTTTTTCTAAGAAGTCTCAATTGTTTCTATACAACTTCACTAAGAATGTCATGACCGAAAGAACGAGATCGCAGATACAAGCGGCCGAGATGGGTTTTCTCCGCAGGGTGGCTGGCGTCTCCCTCAGGGATAAGGTGAGAAGTTCGGTCATCAGGGAGGGACTCGGAGTTGAACCGCTCCTCCTTCGCGTCGAAAGGAGCCAGTTGAGGTGGTTCGGGCACCTAGTTAGGATGCCACCTGGGCGCCTCCCTAGGGAGGTGTTCCAGGCACGTCCAGCTGGGAAGAGACCGAGGGGTAGACCTAGGACCAGGTGGAGGGATTATATCTCTTCGCTGGCCTGGGAGCGCCTTGGGACCCCCCAGTCAGAGCTGGTTGATGAGGGGGAAAGAACGTTTGGGGGCTCTCTGCTGGAACTGCTACCCCCGACCCGACCACGGATAACGGGGGAGGAAGAGGATGGATGGATTTTCACTAAGAATAATTACCCAAATTGTTCTGTTAAATTGCCGCTAAAGACAAGAGATTACAGGTGAATAAAATTGAAAGGCTGTGTGTGCACCTGTTAAATAAATCACCTTTGTACCAGAGTCCACACATTACTCACATGAACTGGAGGAAATATGCTACTTAGATATCAAGGATATAAATAATACACTAAAGTAAAGTCCTGCTTTTTACTTAGTAAACAGATTATTTACATCAGACTATAATAATACAGTAAAAAGGACCGTGCTGTCCTACTTTAACACAAAGTTGGCTACTTCTAGAAAATGTAAGAGATAAAAAAAATACAACTCAAACCGTTTCTTTTTTCATTTAATGAATTATTTCTGCTGATAGAAGCGATTTCAAGTCCCGTCACAACGATAGAAACGTCTGATGTGACAGAAACAGAACAGACTCAAGAACACAGGAGAAGAGATAACTCAAGGTTAAAAAAAGAAAAAGTGTATTTCAGCCCGTGTCCACAAACCCTTAAATTCTACCAGTTTCTGTCAAATACTCTGCAAAAAGCAACACGAAGAAAAGGAAGCCGTAAGAAATCAACAAGTAAACAAACAGCGATGCATTCATGGACTTCAGGATTCAGCAACTCCCGTCATTGATTTCTAATATGAATTACACTAGATTTTATTCAGGCATTTTTAAAACAGCTGGAAAGAACGCGTAGAAAAATAACAAAAAGGCATATTCTGGAGAAAATCGTGCTTGAACAACGCGGCGAGGGGAACGGATAGAAAAGGGTTTCTCAAAACAGCAGATTAGTATTCTGTCTGCAGATCAGAGTACACCAACGTTGTATATATTAGAAATGCATAGTGCAGGTCTGCAGCTCAGAGATGTTGGGCGATTAGCATCGATTGGGTTATTTTGCATACAGTTAAAACGCGTCCTGGTGATTTGGACAGTTTTGGAATGTTTATGGAGGTAAACGAAGACGTCGAGTCCATTTCTGACATTTCCAGGAACAAGAATGTCAGTTTTAACCAGAAAGTGGTCATATGTGTACTCCAGGGGCTGATCATGATGCATTTTGAGTCGATGTTAACGTGTTAGGCGACTAAAAAGTGCCATTTATTACCCTAAAACAGTCAGACATGTATTCAGCGTCCTCAATGTACCTCAAGAACAACTCCAAAACTGTCCAAATCAATAAGTAATGCAACTTATGCCAATACGCTAGTTGAGGATGTTGAATCAATTTCTGACATTTCCAGGATCAGCAAATTTCCGTTTTAACCAGAAAGTGGTTATATTTGTACTCCAGGGGGGCTGGCTCGATTTTAAAGAGTTAGGCGACTCAAAACTGCCATTTCTGATCCTAAAAATGTCAGAAATGTATTCCACATCCTCAATGTACCTCAAGAACCACTCCAAATCAATGCAACGTATGCTTTTGTGCCGATTGCCCAACATATGCAGGATAGCACCCGGCAGTCTCTATGTGCTGGCGACCCCATCATACATTTCTGACATTTTGATTTGGGACACTCGACATTTCGGAGTTCACTATGCTGATAACTGGAGTATAATGCAAACCGTAAATAGAATAGCATGAGGCTAATTGTCTAATTGAAGTGAGTCTGATATTTATTTGTACAACTAATCATGAAGTGCAGTTTTAAGCGTTTATCAGAGCTGTAGCCCCTCCGGTGGATTTATGATTAGACGTCAGCTAATCCCATTTCACATGATGTATACTTGCTTTGTATCTGCCGGGGTTTCTCATTTCATCGTCAAATTGTAAGATTGAGTGTGTTTTTA
Source organism: Pseudochaenichthys georgianus (assembly GCF_902827115.2). NCBI lineage: Eukaryota > Metazoa > Chordata > Actinopteri > Perciformes > Channichthyidae > Pseudochaenichthys > Pseudochaenichthys georgianus. Next base: position 2,274,627 of record NC_047512.1, on the reverse strand, counting down.
AAGCCGGTGGGATTGATCAGCAACTGCATCAAAAACATACAATATGATTAAATTGTTAATAAAGCAAACATTATAATAACAATCTAATTCCAGTTTCTTACATTTTAGATGCAAAATGATAAGGCCGATGTCAGCGAGACAGAGAAATTGCATTCTGAGAGAATTTGAGGTTTTCAGTTAAATTATTTGATGTTTTCTGGACTAAATTATTAACTCAGGTGACGCCTTAGTGGTCTGCGTGTGAGGGGTTATCAGTGGAGATTAAACAGAAGCATGAAAGCAGAGAATCAAACTCCATCGATAGAGCACACCCACGGGGGAAAGCGGATAATTCACTATACTGTGCTTCCTGCATGTGGAGCCTTTTCCTTCGGCCAATAAATAATCCGTTAAATCGCCTGGAAGACGAACAGGACCAGATTTGTGGCGTAAGAAACAGCATTGATCACGGCCTCAGCACCTCCTTAGCAACAACAGAACGTCCCCACAGAGCTTCGAGGATATCAACATTTGTACAATCTTTAGAAAATAATTCACATCGACTGTGCTCAATCTGTCGTCTGGAGACAGTTCATTCCACATCGAGCAGGACGTCGTTTCTCTCCTCAGTAAAACCTCTTGTTCCTCTCCTGTCTCTTCTGGAAAACCACCGCTCCCACCACGGCGCAGACTACGATTCCCAGCAGAGCGCAGAGAAGAAGGAGAAACACCTTCCACCCAGTGAGGGGCGTACCACGGAAGTTTCCAGTGGGATCGTCAATGTTATCTGTGAGGAAGAAAGTAAGATACGAGCTTTGAAACACACAGAAATCAGTGTGTAGTGTCTCTGCTTTAAAGAGTCCTCTCCTGCTGATGTTCAGGTGTATATCAGTATGTAGTGTCTCTACTTTAAAGAGTCCTCTCCTGCTGATGTTCAGGTGTATATCAGTATGTAGCGTCTCTACTTTAAAGAGTCCTCTCCTGCTGATGTTCAGGTGTATTCAGTATGTAGTGTCTCTACTTTAAAGAGTCCTCTCCTGCTGATGTTCAGGTGTATATCAGTATGTAGTGGCTCTACTTTAAAGAGTCCTCTCCTGCTGATGTTCAGGTGTATATCAGTATGAACTGTCTCTACTTTAAAGAGTGCTCTCCTGCTGATGTTCAGGTGTATATCAGTATGGAGTGTCTATACTTTAAAGAGTCCTCTCCTGCTGATGTTCAGGTGTATATCAGTATGTAGTGTCTCTACTTTAAAGAGTCCTCTCCTGCTGATGTTCAGGTGTAGATCAGTGTGTAGTGTCTCTACTTTAAAGAGTCCTCTCCTGCTGATGTTCAGGTGTAGATCAGTGTGTAGTGTCTCTACTTTAAAGAGTCCTCTCCTGCTGATGTTCAGGTGTATATCAGTATGTAGTGTCTCTACTTTAAAGAGTCCTCTCCTGCTGATGTTCAGGTGTGTATCAGTATGTAGTGTCTCTACTTTAAAGAGTCCTCTCATACTGATGTTCAGGTGTATATCAGTATGTAGGGTCTCTACTTTAAAGAGTCCTCTCCTGCTGATGTTCAGGTGTATATCAGTATGTAGTGTCTCTACTTTAAAGAGTCCTCTCCTGCTGATGTTCAGGTGTATATCAGTATGTAGTGTCTCTACTTTAAAGAGTCCTCTCCTGCTGATGTCTAGGTGTATCACAGTATGGAGTGTCTCTACTTTAAAGAGTCCTCTCCTGCTGATGTCCAGGTGTATCACAGTATGGAGTGTCTCTATTTTAAAGAGTCCTCTCCTGCTGATGTTCAGGTGTATATCAGTATGTAGTGTCTCTACTTTAAAGAGTCCTCTCCTGCTGATGTCCAGGTGTATCACAGTATGGAGTGTCTCTATTTTAAAGAGTCCTCTCCTGCTGATGTTCAGGTGTATCACAGTATGTAGTGTCTCTACTTTAAAGAGTCCTCTCCTGCTGATGTTCAGGTGTATATCAGTATGTAGTGTCTCTACTTTAAAGAGTCCTCTCCTGCTGATGTTCAGGTGTATATCAGTATGTAGTGTCTCTACTTTAAAGAGTCCTCTCCTCTGATGTTCAGGTGTATATCAGTATGTAGTGTCTCTACTTTAAAGAGTCCTCTCCTGCTGATGTTCAGGTGTATATCAGTATGTAGTGTCTCTACTTTAAAGAGTCCTCTCCTGCTGATGTTCAGGTGTATATCAGTATGTAGTGTCTCTACTTTAAAGAGTCCTCTCCTGCTGATGTTCAGGTGTATATCAGTATGTAGTGTCTCTACTTTAAAGAGTCCTCTCCTGCTGATGTCTAGGTGTATCACAGTATGGAGTGTCTCTACTTTAAAGAGTCCTCTCCTGCTGATGTCCAGGTGTATCACAGTATGTAGTGTCTCTACTTTAAAGAGTCCTCTCCTGCTGATGTTCAGGTGTATATCAGTATGTAGTGTCTCTACTTTAAAGAGTCCTCTCCTGTTGATGTTCAGGTGTATATCAGTATGTAGTGTCTCTACTTTAAAGAGTCCTCTCCTGCTGATGTTCAGGTGTATATCAGTATGTAGTGTCCTCTACTTTAAAGAGTCCTCTCCTGCTGATGTTCAGGTGTATATCAGTATGTAGTGTCTCTACTTTAAAGAGTCCTCTCCTGCTGATGTTCAGGTGTATATCAGTATGTAGTGTCTCTACTTTAAAGAGTCCTCTCCTACTGATGTTCAGGTGTATATCAGTATGTAGTGTCTCTACTTTAAAGAGTCATCTCCTGCTGATGTCTAGGTGTATCACAGTATGGAGTGTCTCTACTTTAAAGAGTCCTCTCCTGCTGATGTCCAGGTGTATCACAGTATGTAGTGTCTCTACTTTAAAGAGTCCTCTCCTGCTGATGTTCAGGTGTATATCAGTATGTAATGTCTCTACTTTAAAGAGTCCTCTCCTGTTGATGTTCAGGTGTATATCAGTATGTAGTGTCTCTACTTTAAAGAGTCCTCTCCTGCTGATGTTCAGGTGTATATCAGTATGTAGTGTCTCTACTTTAAAGAGTCCTCTCCTGCTGATGTTCAGGTGTATATCAGTATGTAGTGTCTCTACTTTAAAGAGTCCTCTCCTGCTGATGTTCAGGTGTATATCAGTATGTAGTGTATCTACTTAAAGAGTCCTCTCCTGCTGATGTTCAGGTGTAGATCAGTGTGTAGTGTCTCTACTTTAAAGAGTCCTCTCCTGCTGATGTTCAGGTGTAGATCAGTATGTAGGGTCTCTACTTTAAAGAGTCCTCTCCTGCTGATGTTCAGGTGTATATCAGTATGTAGTGTCTCTACTTTAAAGAGTCCTCTCCTGCTGATGTTCAGGTGTATATCAGTATGTAGTGTCTCTACTTTAAAGAGTCCTCTCCTGCTGATGATCAGGTGTATATCAGTATGTAGTGTCTCTACTTTAAAGAGTCCTCTCCTGCTGATGTTCAGGTATGTATCAGTATGTAGTGTCTCTACTTTAAAGAGTCCTCTCCTGCTGATGTTCAGGTGTATATCAGTATGTAGTGTCTCTACTTTAAAGAGTCCTCTCCTGCTGATGTTCAGGTGTATATCAGTATGTAGGGTATCTACTTTAAAGAGTCCTCTCCTGCTGATGTTCAGGTGTATATCAGTATGTAGTGTCTCTACTTTAAAGAGTCCTCTACTACTGATGTTCAGGTGTATATCAGTATGTAGTGTCTCTACTTTAAAGAGTCCTCTCCTGCTGATGTTCAGGTGTATATCAGTATGTAGTGTATCTACTTTAAAGAGTCCTCTCCTGCTGATGTTCAGGTGTATATCAGTATGTAGTGTCTCTACTTTAAAAAGTCCTCTCCTGCTGATGTTCAGGTGTATATCAGTATAGTGTCTCTACTTTAAAGAGTCCTCTCCTGCTGATGTTCAGGTGTATATCAGTATGTAGTGTCTCTACTTTAAAGAGTCCTCTCCTGCTGATGTTCAGGTGTATATCAGTATGTAGTGTCTCTACTTTAAAGAGTCCTCTCCTGCTGATGTCTAGGTGTATCACAGTATGGAGTGTCTCTACTTTAAAGAGTCCTCTCCTGCTGATGTCCAGGTGTATCACAGTATGTAGTGTCTCTACTTTAAAGAGTCCTCTCCTGTTGATGTTCAGGTGTATAACAGTATGTAGTGTCTCTACTTTAAAGAGTCCTCTCCTGCTGATGTTCAGGTGTATATCAGTATGTAGTGTCTCTACTTTAAAGAGTCCTCTCCTACTGATGTTCAGGTGTATATCAGTATGTAATGTATCTACTTTAAAGAGTCCTCTCCTACTGATGTTCAGGTGTATATCAGTATGTAGTGTATCTACTTTAAAGAGTCCTCTCCTGCTGATGTTCAGGTGTATATCAGTATGTAGTGTATCTACTTTAAAGAGTCCTCTCCTGCTGATGGTCAGGTGTATATCAGTATGTAGTGTCTCTACTTTAAAGAGTCCTCTCCTGCTGATGGTCAGGTGTATATCAGTATGTAGTGTCTCTACTTTAAAGAGTCCTCTGCTCTACCTTTGGGGGACTTCAGGAGGCTGACGCTCGGCTCTATTTTGGTCCAGTCCTCAATCTCTTCTTCGGGCGTGTGCTCCACCATCAGCTGGTACATCTTCATCGAGATGATGTCGTGGTTATCTGGAAAATAAAAAAGAGTTCAAACTATTACCGAATCAATTCCAGACTCGGTAGAATAATGTTAAAACAGTGTCGTGTCAAAGGATCATATAATCGTTTAAAACATATAGTCTTATACTATTTTACTCTGTTAAAGTGTATTGTTAGTCTTGTATGTGTTTAACAGAGACAGATGTTCAGGTTTGACGATGAGATGTAAGACCAGCGGTTTCCTCTCATGACAGAGAGGCTGAGCAGAACTTCTTTCTCCTCTGAGGGTGGAGCTGCTCTGTTCCTGCATTTCAGATCCATTTATCTTGTTTATTGACTTTCTCAATTAATGTATTAAATAAAACAAAAGACTAACTTTGTCCATGACTCATTTATCACTTTCTCTTAAGAATTTCCTCCACAGCGAACTTATATTTAAAGAGTTCCGAGTGCGCTTTATGACTTTTTGTTTTGGTTGTTTATTAAAAGGACAGATGTTCCACTCAGCAGAGATAGCTAAAGTACACACCTCCTTTACTCAAGTAGAAGTACAGATACTCGTGTTTAAAATACTCTGGTGAAAGTAGAAGTACTGACTAAACTTCTTTACTCAAGTCAAAGTAAAGAGGCTTTGAAATGTCCTTCAGTAAAAAGTACCCATAGCTAGCAGCTGCTTTAAAGAGTACCTGACCTCCCTTTATATCAATAGAACAATAATGTCATTGTTAGCTAATGAATGTTTCCATGCTGAACAACGGCAACATGACAACGTTTCCATTGGTCCCTCTTCTTTAGAGAAGACCAGGAAGTGATGGATACACGGATCGTGTTCCAACCAATAGGCACGCAGTGACTCTAAAGAATAATGACCACGCCCCCAACACACATTCAGACTAAAGGAACCAGCTGTTTGGAGAATGAGAGAAGTAGAAAGTACAGGTATTTGAGTTCAACATGAGAGAAGTAGAAAGTACAGGTATTTGAGTTCAACATGTGAGAAGTAGAAAGTACAGGTATTTGAGTTCAACATGTGAGAAGTAGAAAGTACAGGTATTTGTGTTCAACATGTGAGAAGTAGAAAGTACAGGTATTTGAGTTCAACATGTGAGAAGTAGAAAGTACAGGTATTTGAGTTCAACATGTAGAAGTAGAAAGTACAGGTATTTGAGTTCAACATGTAGAAGTAGAAAGTACAGGTATTTGAGTTCAACATGTGAGAAGTAGAAAGTACAGGTATTTGAGTTCAACATGTAGAGAAGTAGAAAGTACAGGTATTTGAGTTCAACATGTAAGAAGTAGAAAGTACAGGTATTTGAGTTCAACATGTGAGAAGTAGAAAGTACAGGTATTTGAGTTCAACATGTAAGAAGTAGAAAGTACAGGTATTTGAGTTCAACATGTAAGAAGTAGAAAGTACAGGTATTTGAGTTCAACATGTAAGAAGTAGAAAGTACAGGTATTTGAGTTCAACATGTGAGAAGTAGAAAGTACAGGTATTTGAGTTCAACATGTGAGAAGTAGAAAGTACAGGTATTTGAGTTCAACATGTGAGAAGTAGAAAGTACAGGTATTTGAGTTCAACATGTGAGAAGTAGAAAGTACAGGTATTTGAGTTCAACATGTGAGAAGTAGAAAGTACAGGTATTTGAGTTCAACATGTGAGAAGTAGAAAGTACAGGTATTTGAGTTCAACATGTGAGAAGTAGAAAGTACAGGTATTTGTGTTCAACATGTGAGAAGTAGAAAGTACAGGTATTTGTGTTCAACATGTGAGAAGTAGAAAGTACAGGTATTTGTGTTCAACATGTGAGAAGTAGAAAGTACAGGTATTTGTGTTCAACATGTAAGAAGTAGAAAGTACAGGTATTTGAGTTCAACATGTGAGAAGTAGAAAGTACAGGTATTTGAGTTCAACATGTGAGAAGTAGAAAGTACAGGTATTTGGGTTCAACATGTAAGAAGTAGAAAGTACAGGTATTTGTGTTCAACATGTGAGAAGTAGAAAGTACAGGTATTTGTGTTCAACATGTAATAAGTAGAAAGTACAGGTATTTGAGTTCAACATGTAAGAAGTAGAAAGTACAGGTATTTGGGTTCAACATGTAAGAAGTAGAAAGTACAGGTATTTGGGTTCAACATGTAAGAAGTAGAAAGTACAGGTATTTGAGTTCAACATGTGAGAAGTAGAAAGTACAGGTATTTGTGTTCAACATGTGAGAAGTAGAAAGTACAGGTATTTGTGTTCAACATGTAATAAGTAGAAAGTACAGGTATTTGAGTTCAACATGTAAGAAGTAGAAAGTACAGGTATTTGTGTTCAACATGTGAGAAGTAGAAAGTACAGGTATTTGAGTTCAACATGTGAGAAGTAGAAAGTACAGGTATTTGAGTTCAACATGTAAGAAGTAGAAAGTACAGGTATTTGAGTTCAACATGTAAGAAGTAGAAAGTACAGGTATTTGTGTTCAACATGTAAGAAGTAGAAAGTACAGGTATTTGTGTTCAACATGTGAGAAGTAGAAAGTACAGGTATTTGTGTTCAACATGTGAGAAGTAGAAAGTACAGGTATTTGTGTTCAACATGTGAGAAGTAGAAAGTACAGGTATTTGAGTTCCACATGTAAGAAGTAGAAAGTACAGGTATTTGGGTTCAAAATGTAAGAAGTCAAAGTAAAAAGTCGTCAGGAAAATAAGTATTGGAGTAAAGTACTGATACCAGAAAAATGTACTTAAGTACAGGAACAAAGTATGTGTACTCCACTACTTCCCACCTCTGGCGCTCAGACCCACCTGACAGATCTCCTGTAGCTGCTGACGCTCCGAAGAAATATCCGGTGGGAAGTCTCACTCCTCCGATATCGATGCACTCTCTCCACTCGTTCTTATCCTCCACATCGATCATCAGCTGCAGGAGAGACAGATGTTAGAGATGCAATATAACACGGGACTAACTAAAAAAGAAAATATATTTTACTAGCTGACAACCTTTTGTATTCCCGATGTTTGTTTTGTTGTGTTTGAGTTTATATTTACTCTCGTGTTTAGCAATTATTTGATTGACATTTTTTGCTAAGAAGACTTGATTTCCTACGTTTTGATGCCACATCGTAATTATATTTTAACTTCATATATTTTCTTTATATGTTCGGATGATTATTATATTGAAGTCCAGCGACATGCTCACTGGGCATGACACCCAATGGCATTCAGTCTAAATCAAAACTCTAAACACATAGTTTCATGGACTGGAACGTCACAGCTGTTTCAAATACTAAATCATTATCTACTTTAAAGGTATATAGTGTGCAGGGGTTAAGTTGTGGGGGGCTCTGTGTGGAGGTGCGAGAGGGGGCGGAGGTCGGGGATGTCATTATTTGACCTTCAGGGATATACACTGTGGCCCTAAAGCAACTGCTCCATCATCAAATGCACATTGATGCCACAATACGAATAGAAAGTTCTACAAATAAACTGGAATTCATCTTAAATTAAATATATATACACAAAAAAAGGTTTACAATCATCCAACCTTCAAACTGCTCTGCACACTTGCTAAAGAACGAAGTGAGGAAATATCAATTCGTTTGTAGGGCTGCGCGAGTATGGCCACAAGTATGGGAGTAAATCTCACTGTAACTATTGACCTGTGACCAATCATAACTCGGCTTTATGCAGACACACAGTTAGCATGCTGTACAGGGCCGGTTTTTGGCATAGGCGACATAGGCGGTCGCCTAGGGCGCCAGATCTGAGGGGCGCTGAGGGAAAAAAACATTGTTGACTGTTTGCGCTCATCCTAATTTTCAGCCTCGATGTAACAACATTCATAAGTAAGTAAATGTAACACCCTTTTCTCCCCGGTTACACGTTCCATTCGCCCCGTGCGATGGGCGCTGTACGAGATGAAAGTGGGGGGTGTTGGCTTATCAGGCGCCCGCAGCTCACAGCCACAGTGGGCGTGGGAGCGAGCGAGAGAGGTAACTGAAATGTATGCAAACACATATTTCCAAAGCACACTTTATAATTATCTGGATAAACAGGTTGTACTATCGGACAGGAAACCAGACATATCGTCTAAAACTTGATACAAAAATATGCATGAATAAATAAATGTTACGGTAAAACAAGATATAAATGAACAACAAAAATAAAATAAGTTCCATGTATTTGTTATTGGCTATGGGTTACTGGTTATGTTCACATACTTATTTAATTATTAAAATGTAAACCGATCTTTTTCATGTGGGTGTTTAGAGTTGTACCCCCTAGATCAGGTCTCTAGTAATGTGTGCTCAGATTGAAGCATTTTACTTTAAACGTTTCTTCCCGGGGGGGCGTACCCCCGGACCCCCCTAGAGGATGTGACGTCCACCCCCCAATTAAAACATGTTCATACAATACTGAATACATTTGAAGCCTTTTTGGCGTATATAACCAACATGTCAATACGTTTCTGTGTTTGTATTGTATTGGTCTTTTGTAGAGATTTTTCATTTATGTTTTATATATTCTATTGTGTATTGCTTGGAGTGACGACCCCTCCACAGCACGTGGGGTGCCGTGTGTTTGCAGGTTCCATTGCCTGACGAGCTGCACCTGTGTGACGAGCTGCATAAGCCTTAGCCGCATTCACACCGCAGGACTTTCCCTGGTGCTTTGGTTCTTTAGTTCCGTTAGTACCAATAATGTCGCGTTCACACCGCAGGACTTTCCCTGGTGCTTTGGTTCTTTAGTTCCGTTAGTACCAATAATGTCGCGTTCACACCGCCGGGACTACTCAGTGCCGGGAACTCTTTTGGCCATTTTCAGTCCCTGCTAGAGAGGTGGTACGAACCTGGTGACAAAAGAGTGCCAATTTCTATTCTATTTCTATTGGCTCGGCGAATTGCAAACCACGCCCCGTTAGACTCTGAATTTGTTTTGTTAGGCAGCCATTTTTTTCCTCGCGACAAAACCACATCTGAGCGAGTAGTTTTTTTGTACTTTAAAGCAGTTATGACCACACGTACTACAACACCGGAGCGGTGGAATGATGAGGAAGTGTCGGCGCTTCTGGCAATTTACTCCGAGGACGGGATGCAGCAGCTTCTACAGAAAGCAGTTCCCAACTCCAAATGTACCATCATGTTTCATCGGTTATAAACTGGCGAAGCTTTAGTTGTGTCCCACCCACAATATGTGGCTTTGAAATAGATAATTTCATTGTATTTCAAAATGTCGTCCATCAACACAAGCACTATTCATTTATTGAAAGAGAAATGGTTAAGTTTGTAAATACCAGTGTTGTGAGTTCAATATTTTAATTAATTATAGTAAGGGAACATCTTAGGAGTTAGTGTACCGAGTTCCTCTCAGGAGGATATATAATAAAGGTGTGTTAACTGCTGAGCCTATTTACTGTGCATACGACACCTGGCAGTTTGTTATTATATCGCCACACTGTTCTGATACTGCCATATTATCTTTGCACAAAGGTGTGTCTGCACTATTGTAATTGTGCCCGTCTTGAATGTGGTAAATAAAAGAGAGAACCAAATGCACTGTACAAAAGATCAAAAGATGTTGTCAATTTACAATATACAATTTAATCGATGTTGAGATGCCTCATAAGGGCTGGCACATCAAGCTGGGTCGCCGCTGGTAAGGCGGTCCATTCATCCCTGTATTCTTCACCAGGTAATATGCAACATGCTCCCACCGGGGTTACAGAGCTGTATGACATGAGCACAAAGACAACAAGCTCAGTGAACTCCATCCCCTCACTTTTTTAATATCTGCTAAAAACTCACCTCTTTGCTCTGGCTTTTAATACTAGATGTACGTACACACACACACCACGTACACACACAACACGTACACACACACCACGTACACACACCTTACACACACAACACGTACACACACCTTACACACACCACGTACACACACCTTACACACACAACACGTACACACACCTTACACACACAACACGTACACACACACCACGTACACACACTACGCTAACACACACTACGCTAACACACACACACACTACGCTAACACACACACTACGCTAACACACACACTACGCTAACTCACACACCAAGTCGTACACACACTACGCTAACTCACACACTACGCTAACTCACACACTACGCTAACACACACACTACGCTAACTCACACACTACGCTAACTCACACACTACGCTAACACACACACTACGCTAACTCACACACTACGCTAACTCACACACTACGCTAACACACACACTACGCTAACTCACACACTACGCTAACTCACACACTACGCTAACACACACACTACGCTAACACACACACTACGCTAACACACACACTACGCTAACTCACACACCAAGTCGTACACACACTACGCTAACTCACACACTACGCTAACTCACACACTACGCTAACTCACACACTACGCTAACTCACACACTACGCTAACACACACACTACGCTAACTCACACACTACGCTAACTCACACACTACGCTAACTCACACACTACGCTAACACACACACTACGCTAACTCACACACTACGCTAACTCACACACTACGCTAACTCACACACTACGCTAACTCACACACTACGCTAACACACACACACACACACTACGCTAACTCACACACTACGCTAACTCACACACTACGCTAACTCACACACTACGCTAACACACACACTACGCTAACTCACACACCACGTACACACATTACGCTAACACACACACCAAGTCGTACACACTACGCTAACACACACACTACGCTAACTCACACACTACGCTAACACACACACACCACGTACACACACTATGCTAACACACACACCAAGTCGTACACACTACGCTAACACACACACACACACACACTACGCTAACACACACACTACACTAACTCACACACTACGCTAACACACACACCACGTACACACACTATGCTAACACACACACCAAGTCGTACACACTACGCTAACACACACACTACGCTAACACACACACTACGCTAACACACACACTACGCTAACTCACACACCAAGTCGTACACACACTACGCTAACTCACACACTACGCTAACACACACACCAAGTCGTACACACACTACGCTAACACACACACCAAGTCGTACACACACACTACGCTAACACACACACTATGCTAACTCACACACTACGCTAACTCACACACCAAGTCGTACACACACTACGCTAACTCACACACTACGCTAACTCACACACTACCCTAACACACACACACACGACGTACAGCCATTTGAGTACTTATTCCATATCCTTGATAGCACCCGGCAGCGGCCTGCACTAGTTGGCCCTTTGAGTTCACTCGTTAGATATTCGCTCAGAGGGCCACGAGTTCTTCAAAACGCTTACAAGTTGGGACTTTGGTGCTAGCGCTGCTCCTGGCGTCACTAGTAAGGCTTGTGTGCTAACTAGTCAGACATAAGTGCCACTAGTTGTCATTTGTTTAAGCCATATGTTAAAACATCTCTCGTTCTTAATACAGACTTTATTTAGGGTCGATATGTGTTGACTTGACTTTAAAATAGCAGATCTCTGTGACAGGATATCGTTTCTCCGCTTAGTGAACGTGTGTGTGTGTGTGTGTGTGTGTGTGTGTGTGTGTGTGTGTGTGTGTGTGTGTGTGTGTGTGTGTGTGTGTGTGTGTGTGTGTACATACGGTGAGCCTCCCCTTGGAGTATCTGATGGCGAGGTACGTGTCGTGATCTTTGTTTCTGATCTCAGCCGAGCAGCCCCCCAGCTCAGAGGCTCGGCCATCTTTCCCGTGGTCGTAGTTCACCGAGCCGTTGCTCACCATCGCAGAGATGAAGGGGAAGGAGCGCTGCACACACAGGAGAGCAGCTATCAACATGTCTCTCTCACACACACACACACACACACAGGAGAGCAGCTATCAACATGTCTCACACACACACAGGAGAGCAGCTATCAACATGACACACACACACACACACACACACACACACACACACAGGAGAGCAGCTATCAACATGTCTCACACACACACACACACACAGGAGAGCAGCTATCAACATGACACACACACACACACACACACACACACACACACACACACACACACACAGGAGAGCAGCTATCAACATGTCTCACACACACACAGGAGAGCAGCTATCAACATGTCTCACACACACACAGGAGAGCAGCTATCAACATGACACACACACACACACACACACACACACACACACACACACACAGGAGAGCAGCTATCAACATCACACACACACACACACACACACACACACACACACACACACACACAGGAGAGCAGCTATCAACATGTCTCACACACACACAGGAGAGCAGCTATCAACATGACACACACACACACACACACACACACACACACACACACACACACACACACACACACACACACACACACACACACACAGGAGAGCAGCTATCAACATCACACACACACACACACACACACAAACACACACACACACACACACACGAACACACACACACACACAGGATGTATGTGCATATTATTAAAGCTCCCCTATCATCCTGTTCTTCATCAATATATCACAGCTCTCAGATATATCCAGAGCCTGTCTCTGATTGGCTGAAACACCAGACAGATCATTGCAGCATTACCCATAACCCCCTCTGTTTCAGCCCTGTTTCCAAAGTGCTGGTTCTCTGTCTGGTGCTAGATGAAAGTAAGGAGCCCTCCCCACGCCCCTCTGAGAGACGTTTGGTTGGATCTGTGGAGCAGTGGATGCGTCTTCATTCACAAAACAGTGATACTCAACTTGACAGATAAATAGATGCTTTGTTTGTACTCATACTATTACTCTTGTGAGTAACTGGTCTCCCGTGAACCCAGGGCGAAGCAAGTTGAGTATCCCTGCAAGTCTACCATCAGATATGGATCAATATTAGCTTCTCCGAGTGTCTTTCTGTGTGTGACGATGTGAACATGCCAACAACATGCCCATTCAGAGTGGATGAAGCATGCCGGCGGAGAGCTGCAGCACACACTCACATCTGTGGCATCATCGTTAGAGTAAGTATCTACAAACACAGCCAGCCCGTGGAACTGAGCATTGTTGGAAAACACAGGGCCTGCAAAGAGACAAGCAGGTTACACACACACACACACACTTACATCCATCCCATGGAGGTCATTGCGGAAGGTATCCACAACAACAGCCAGGCCAATAAACTGATCTTGGTTTCCAAACACGGGGCCTGGAGGTGGAGCAGAGACGAGACGTGAGGCGAGACACACACACCAACAGGATGGAGACGGGACACTGATGAGGGGAAGCACTGAGTGTCCTCTCCAACGTGAGAGCAGCATGCTACAAAGGCTAGGGCTGCAGTCGGATAGTTTAAAGATCAGCTCCTAAGTTCTAACCCTATCTCCTATTCCTTGACCTCTGAGTGAAACGTCACGGGGTTAAGGGATAGTGGATAGGAGAATTCAAAAGGACTTAGGAGAAGAGACTGCGGTACTTTAGAGAATCCGAATGCACTTTCCCTATCCGACGTGTTTATGATGCGCCAGCGGACGTCATTGTGTGCGTCTGCTGCTGTGGGTAACCATGGAAACCACAGTTTTCTATACAGCGGACTACAACATGGATGTTTAATAAGAACGAGGGACTCCTGTGAACTCATCTAGAGACTCTGCACCGTGCTCTGATGCTGCTGCTTTGCTTTATGAACGTGGACAACAGAGAAACATATTCTTCAGGACCAAAGTTGGAATTTAAATAAAAAAGGAAAGTGAAACTTCTGCTCGTCACCCTCTCCCTCCGGTCCACATTAATACAAATGATCCCAATACGTATGATTGTATGAACTAAAGATCTTAAAATCAATACAGATGTATTTATTATAAACGTTAGTCCTTAACATCTATCACTGTGTATATCACCATTCAAACATCTTTTAGAAGTTGAACAAACCCCACACAGCTCAGTGAAGACTGAAATGTTGACTTTATTTGATAATTTCAGTAAAAACTAACGTTCATATTTCTCTCTTTGATTATAATACTGATGAACGTTCAAAACAAAGCACTTTGCCAACTTACCACCTATGTTTTAAAATGCTTAATAAGCACCGTAACTCTCATGATATCATTTCTCCGTCATAATCGGTTGTTTCCGTGAACGGCCGACTGTTGAGTGACGGCAAATGCTGCGGCTGCAATGCATTGTGGGGCAGCATTTTCTCCTTTCCTTTCGGTGAGGGAGGTCCAGTGGTTCCTAAGCTAAAGGAGGTTATAAAGGAAGTTTGAAACCTCCTTTCCTATCATCTAGAGAATTCGAACGGCACTTATCATGGCTGCCACTGAGGGACTTCCGGGTCATTTCACTCCTTTAGGAAGGTTCCTAAGCTAAATGGACTATTCGACTGCAGCCTGAGTGTCCTCTTCCAACGTGAGAGTAACGTGATAACAAAGGTATCAACTAGCTGTGAGCATGGCAGGATGTGTGATGACCTGGAAGAGCATCAGGACTGCTTGAGGCAGATGATAGCTATGTGATGAACATGATGACTCAGCCTCTATGGAGAGAGACATCAAGCATGCTCATTTCTGACGTGGAGCTGATCTGAAGGAAACATTGATACTGCTTTCTGTTCCTCCATCTTGTGACTGTGTGACTCCCTCTCTTGGATATCAGCATGTGAAGGACACTGCTCAGGAACTAGTCTCTGTATGTGATGCTACTTCCTTTCTGGAGAGGATCACAGATACAAGGATCCTGAGATTGAAGCTCAAGCCGGGGGAGAGTTCACTCATGCAGCTTTCTAGCTCGGAGCGGGAGCTTTTCTGGTTCAGCTCCGGGTTCCCTTTTCTGCTCCCGCTCGGTTCACACCGCCCAGAGCTGCCGCTGCCGCATCATGACGTCACCATCTACGTGCCTGCAAGACTTCTTTGTGGTCTTCAGCGTCTACTTCAACGACGAATCTGCCCTCGCCTCGACGTAATTGAGACGTAAGCGACGCCGCCTCTTAGCTCCGAAGCTCTTGCCTCTAGAGCAGTGTTTCTCAAACTTTTTCATACCAAGGACTTAACCAATAAAAAAACACTCGCGGACCACCTAACTCCACAAATATAAAAAACACATCGTTTTTCTAGAACAGATTACAAATCGCCTGAAAATGGTACAAACAGGTGGCAACATGTGTGATGAAGGTGTTGCGCTGGGCTATTTCATGCAATCGAAAGTCAAACGTAAGCTCGCTCCATTGCGGAGATATTCCCGTGAGGGTGCGGAAAACTTAAATATATTTATTTATTTCAAATGTGAAATATTACCAATATACTCACGGACCACTAGGGGGCGCTCACGGACCACCAATGGTCCGCGGACCACCAATGGTCCGCGGACCACACTTTGAGAAGCACTGCTCTAGACCGACAATTTTTTGGAGCTGGAAAACCGGATTCCGGAGCTAAGAGCCGGCGCTCTGCGGTGTGAACAGGAAAAACCGGTACTTTTCAGCTCCAGCTCCGAACCGGAGCCGGAGCTGAAGACGCGTCGGTGTGAAAGGGGCATGACGGAGTAATGATAATGATCTCTGGAAGAAAAGGACGGGAGCTGAAGATCAGGGTTGGGACGGTACTCTAAAATAAAACAGGGTAAAAATATAAGAGGATCATAAAGACGTTGCATGGTACTAATGTTTATTTTAAAAAGACACCAAAGTGAAGGGGGGAAGCTGCAGGAGAGACAGGTGCATTGTGGGTAGGATGAGTGTACCTGGGTGCAGTTTGTCTTTGGTGTACCACAGGGCGATGCCGTCTCCGTGCAGACTCTTCCTCCCCGAGCCGTGGATCTTAAACTGGACGTGCATCTCCCAGTCCTTCAGGTGGCACGGCTGCACAGGGGGGGGGAGAGAGACAGAGAGACAGAGAGAGAGACAGAGACAGAGAGAGAACAGAATATGTGATCACTGTACGACAGGTGAGACAGAGACTTCCTCCTGAAGTGCCTTGCAGCGCCCCCTGCTGGGAGCCTGGGTGCAGCGCCTCCTCACCACAGTGTTCCAGATGGAGCCCTGCTTGCTCTTCTCGTCTGAAGTCAGGCGGACGTACGAGCTCGTCACCAGCGTGCTGCCCCAGAAGTCCCACTGACTGGAGGGGCTGTTTCCCACTCCTGAGCACAACAAGCAAACAACAACAACAACACACTGTTTACTCTACCTGCAGTCACTTGTTTACCGACAACATTCTGTGCAACATGTATATAGTTCATTCCACCTGCACTACTCACAACATAATCTGCACTATGTTATTGTGTTAGGTCTGATATATACATGGGTCGTTTTATTCTCTGTCAAAGCGTCTTTGCGCTATACAAGTCAAATGTATTATAATTATTTGTTTATGTTGGATTGTTGAGGAGCATTGAGGATTGGGGGTGGTCAATGTAATAACCAGATGAGTGATTACAGCACCCGGTACCATTTTACACACATGTGTATCAGATGCAGGACTTGCACACGCCTGGTATCTAACCGACAGGTCCGCACGCACTCTCCAGCCCAAACTCTAATAAGCATTCACAAACTAAATCAGGAGACCTTTAACGTTTTACGTCCGACTCGCTCCTGTTCTCCTCGCTGTACACAGCTCCAGTTTGGGCATCGGCCTGTCATCAGATTGTATTTGTTGCTGCTGTAGCGGAAGTTTAGTACAATTATTGTTAATTAAATACTCCAAATCTCCACCCTCCGTAATTGCACTTGCTTCAATTGCTTGCTACTTTCTAACGGCGGAGAGAGTGGTGCAGTGGCGCTTTCTATCTTCTATCGATTAGATTTACGATTCGAAAAATATAAAAGTAGAGTAGACATGTGGATATTATCCGACTGAACAAAACGTGCATTTATCTAACAGTTTTCCACTGACCTTATTTCAAGCTATTTTCCAAAATCCTATGGAGAAATCCCGTTGCTTTCTGTGGAGGGAACCCGAGCGCAGCTTACTTCCGGGTTTTAGGACGCGTCACTGCAACACTAATGCGGCTTTCACACCAGCGCTTTTCCCTTATAGCTCCGAGCGGGAGCTTTTCTGGTTCAGCTCCGGTTTCCCCTTTCTGCTCCCGCTCTGTTCACACCGCCCGGAGCTGCCGCTGCTGCGTCATGACGCCACCGTCTACGTGCCTGCTTCATAAAATCCAAACCGCGCGGAAATCCCTCACATCGACAACAACAACAATGGCCGATTGTATTGAAGCGCTGTTGAGGCTCTTGCCTCTAGAGTCTAGACCGAGAATTGTTTGGAGCTGGAAGTGAACCGGATTCCGGAGCTAAGAGGCGGCGCCTCTGCGGTGTGAACAGGAAAAACCGGTACTTTTCAGGCTCCAACTCCGAGCCGGAGCTGAAAACGCGTTGGTGTGAAAGGGGCATGAGTTGATGCGATTTGATTGGATTGTGAGGCCAGCCGCCTCTGGCTTCCCTTGGCATGGCACTGACCAATCACAGGTTGGCAGGGGCATGACGTGAGCCTCATCTGATTGGTCAATCCCTCCCACCAGGGGGGGCGCAACTTCCAACCAGAGTCATTTGGGGGGGCTCTTGGGGAAGAAGGTTGGGAACCACTGGTTTAGATAGTTCACGTTAGTCTAAGTAGTGGGTCAGTAGCGGGTCAGTAGCGGGTCAGTAGCGGGTCAGTAGCGGGTCAGTAGCGGGCCAGTAGCGGGTCAGTAGCGGGTCAGTAGCGGGTCAGTAGCGGGTCAGTAGCGGGCCAGTAGCGGGTCAGTAGCGAGTCAGTAGCGGGTCAGTAGCGGGTCAGTAGCGGGTCAGTAGCGAGTCAGTAGCGGGTCAGTAGCGGGTCAGTAGCGGGTCAGTAGCGAGTCAGTAGCGGGTCAGTAGCGGGTCAGTAGCGAGTCAGTAGCGGGTCAGTAGCGGGTCAGTAGCGGGTCAGTAGCGGGTCAGTAGCGGGTCAGTAGCGGGTCAGTAGCGAGTCAGTAGCGGGTCAGTAGCGGGTCAGTAGCGGGTCAGTAGCGGGTCAGTAGCGGGTCAGTAGCGGGTCAGTAGTGGGTCAGTAGCGGGTCAGTAGCGGGTCAGTAGCGGGTCAGTAGCGGGTCAGTAGCGGGTCAGTAGCGGGTCAGTAGTGGGTCAGTAGCATGTAAAGCGCTTTGAGGGGTCGTAAAGACGGGATGAAGCGCTATACAAGTACAGTCCATTTAAAAAACCTTTTAAAGGGTATGAATAAAGTGTCTGGAGGAACATGATTGTTGTTTTTAAACTGGACTCACTTACATCACGGTTCCTTTGTTCCGAGTCAGCGTGTGTCAGCAGGCCATTTGTTATTCTCAGAGGATGTTAGGGGATATAACGCCAGGGCGAGTATCGCTTGTTCTACAGACGAGTTATTGCCATTCATCAGGTTATCGAGTCACGTGGAGCTACCGGCTGTTTAGAATAGTTCTGTGGATGAGTAGATAACTACACGTTAGTGAAGGATCTACATTATCTATCTGTGTCTTGGAAGAAAGAATAAAGATATTTTTGTTATCTATAACATTTGACCTCTTTCTTTTACAATTTTGGAATCGAAACTGGGAATCGATAAGAACCGGAATCGATACATTTCAACCGATACCCATCCCTACTGTGGAGACGTTTACGTGAGAAAACCACAGCTTGAATGCACGTTTAGCTGTATCTAAGTGTAGCCGTTAGTATGTAGTGTCCTCATCAGTACGCGTGTTCTGCTGACGGACAGGACACCGGTCTGTTTTCCTTCCCCTGCACACGCCCTGAACAAACGCCTGACTTACCTGCAGATTATAAATACAGGTGGTTAACCTGCATGTAGTCCCTCAGCTGCACACCTGCTGCTCTAACGGTCGCCTGCAGCTCGCGGTCTGATCGAGAGATACGAGTGTCCCACTAAAGCACATCTGTCCCGTATCTTTCACTAAGGGCTTTCTTCTAAAGCAAAGACAGCCTGCATCACCTTTAGAGAATGACCTAAAGCTTTTAGCATATTATATAAAATCACTAGTCACCGCTCTGTAACATCTAGACCGGTCCTACTTGTTTTATGTTTCCCTCTCTTTTTGATGATTGTATTGTAATGTATTTCTGCTGCACTACATCTTAATGCTTCCAATGTCAAGCACTCTGGAAAGCCTTGTGTTGAAGGTGAGTTTTTATTAAAAAAAAAATGGTTTTATACATATAGCACCAAATTGCAGCTAATCTATATCTACTGTCGCTTTTTTATTAGGGTAATAACTTCATAATTAACTCGGTCTGAAAGCAGAAGAATAGGGCAAGTCTCTTCAGTGCGTATGTCCCAAAATGATTTAAAAAGAAAAGCCAAATTCTGGAGAAAAAAGAAATAGAAGTGACATTTTGAAATACAAATCTAATTCTGAGAAAAAGGAATTCTATGAAAAAATGCAAATTCTGAGAAAAAAAAGGCAAATTTGAGATGCATTGTGGGACATGTAGTTTATGGGCGATGTGCTTCTGTAGCATGTAACCGTATAATAATCATATCATATTCTTTCAGAGCTCTTGTGGGGCCACATAAAATGAAGTCGCGGGCCGAATGTGGCCCCCGAGCCTTGAGTTTGACACCCCTGACCTAGGGGAAACACTGCTTTACTCCTTCCTCTTAATTGGTCTTAGAGCAGGGGTGTCAAACTCAAGGCCCGGGGGCCACATTCGGCCCGCGACTTCATTTTATGTGGCCCCGCAAGAGCTTGCAAAGAATAGAATACGTTTATTATACGGTTACATGCCGCTTTACAGAAGCAGGTTGC
This sequence comes from Pseudochaenichthys georgianus, assembly GCF_902827115.2. Taxonomy (NCBI): domain Eukaryota; kingdom Metazoa; phylum Chordata; class Actinopteri; order Perciformes; family Channichthyidae; genus Pseudochaenichthys; species Pseudochaenichthys georgianus. The sequence goes on along the minus strand of NC_047512.1, from coordinate 2,254,238 downwards.
CCATAAACTACATGTCCCACAATGCATCTCGTTTTGTGACATGCGCACTGAAGAGACTTGCAATTATTTGCCCTGGACTTCTGCTTTCAAACTTACTTAGTTATTACCCAATCCGATAATAATCATTCAGAGGCAATAATGTAATACATTATTTGATATATATTTATAAAGTTACCACCGGCCCTTTGAGTGCAACCATAATGCTAATGTGGCCCGCGATGAAATTGAGTTTGACACCCTTGTCTGAGATGTGTTACATTTAGGGGGACATTTGAATTATTACAGCAAACACATAGAGGCAAGAAATAGCTTTTAAAATATAGAAAAACACAAATTACAATGGAAAAGACGACACATCCAGGTGGACAGCAAGACGTAGCGTAATTTAGTGTGGCGTGTTTAAAGCAGTTTGATAGCAGACGGATAAAGTATTTGAAGAGTCCAACTAAGAGGACGTTCCTCTGAAGCTCTTTTTGCACTTTGTTAAACTGCATTCGGTTGTCTCGGTAACTTCGATTGTTTGGTCCAAAGCCTGACGTCTCACAGCATGAGGTGCCTGACGTTAAGTGTCGCTTTATCCTAATGTTTCCTCTAAGAAATGAAGCTGAGCAGGTCGAGCAATGCCGTGAAGAATGAAGGGGCGGAAATACCAGTCGTTCAGGTTATATATATATATATACACTTCTACTCCTCTACAGTTCAGAGGTACATGGTGTACTTTTAGTTACTTCACAGATGTGGATGAATGATGTGAAATCTAACCAAGTGTTGAATCAGACTTCAGTTCCACCTGGAGTAAATCCACCAGCTACCCTGCAGTCTACAAAGTACTTCAGACTAGCTGCACCTTCACCAGCTACCATGCAGTCTACAAAGTACTTCAGACTAGCTGCACCTCCACCAGCTACCCTGCAATCTACAAAGTACTTCAGACTAGCTGCACCTTCACCAGCTACCCTGCAATCTACAAAGTACTTCAGACTAGCTGCACCTTCACCAGCTACCCTGCAATCTACAAAGCCATTCAGACTAGCTGCACCTTCACCAGCTACCCTGCAGTCTACAAAGTACTTCAGACTAGCTGCACCTCCACCAGCTACCCTGCAATCTACAAAGTACTTCAGACTAGCTGCACCTTCACCAGCTTTGAGAACACTTTCATGATCAATCATTATAAAACACATCATATATATTATTCTGAAATGGACCAATCTGCGCAACGACTACTTTCACTGTCTTTCACTATATTTAGATGAGAATACTTTTCTACTTTCACTTGAGGAACATTTTGAATGACTTTTACTGTAACAGAGTATTCCTACACTCTGGTACTTCTACTTCTACTCAAGTACACGATCTGAGTACTTCTACTTTTACTCAAGTACAAGATCTGAGTACTTCTACTTTGACTCAAGTACAAGATCTGAGTACTTCTACTTTGACTCAAGTACAAGGTCTGAGTACTTCTACTTTGACTCAAGTACAAGATCTGAGTACTTCTACTTTTACTCAAGTACAAGATCTGGTACTTCTACTTTTACTACAAGATCTGAGTACTTCTACTTGTACTCAAGTACAAGATCTGGTACTTCTACTTTTACTACAAGATCTGAGTACTTCTACTTTTACTCAAGTACACGATCTGGTAGCCTACTTCTACTTTTACTACAAGATCTGAGTACTTCTACTTTTACTCAAGTACAAGACCTGGTATCTCAGTACTTCTCCCACCTCTGGTTAAGATGTTTATTTCGTAAACAGTGTAATTAAATGTGTATCTATGTTAAGCTATCTGTGGCCCCTTTGAGGGACGCATAAAGCCAAAGGTACTGCGATGCTGAGTTGCCTGTGCCGAAGACAAACGTCCATTACAGGTACATTTAACGGACACTAAAGTATTCTGAATGTGCAATAACTTCTTTAAAAAGTGGTGTTTGTTTCTTAATGACAGCAGCCCAGAGGAGCTAACATGCTAACAGGCTAACAGGGTTACCTTGGTAAGGCTTGATTAATGAATGTTCTCTCTTCAGATGTTCCGTGTTCCCGTCCGTTATATCACACAGAACCTCACACAGCTGGAACACCAGGAGAACCGCAGCTGTTCTCACAAATACTCCAAAGTTTCCCATGTTGTCCAAAACAGCCTCGGATAAAAACTCTCACAAACTGACTCGGTCCGTCCTCTATTATCCTCCGGAGGACTGAAGTCTTTTGGCCTCACTTCCTAAACAGAGAGAATGTATTCACCCTTTATGTATTCTAAAATAATACATAAATCAACACACGTATTTTAATAACGAACACTATCTTATTTACATTATGTATTTAGACTGTAATTATTACAGAACATTAAGATGTGTTTCTACACGGAAGACGGATTTTAGACGGTTGAAATGTTACCAGCCAATCAGACAGCAGCACATCGCAATTTAAGCCAATCAGGAGCCTTGTAGTACACGTGTTGTTCGCCTGTTCTCCACTAGATGGCGACAGAAGCCAGCGAATAAACACGTGCAGAAAGCTGAGGGTTTTATCAGGTGGAAGAAGTACTATTAATACAAAAACTATAAGTACTCCACAAAAAATAAAGCAATAAAAACCTTAATTAAGTAAAATGATGTAGGAATTAAGAGCACAATGTAGGCGAATTATATTGAAAGTAAAAACATGTGTTGGATACAAATACGAAACACAGATACAAATTACGTAAACGATAATACAAAAAGAAAGAGAAAAAACAAAGAAAGAAAAATATAGGGAGTCCCACTTCACCCCTCTTGCCATTTCACAAAAAAAATCCTACCTGATGCTTGTTAGCAATCGTCTGAGTTAATCTACCTCCATATTATATAGCATAACCATTCTTACACATCACATACATATTTAGATCTTGTAATTAGCTGGAGAACTCATGTTGAACTATATTTCACCAGAATCAGGAAATGCTGTGTTACAAAATAAGCCGCAAATGCTCAAAAGTGTTCTGATGTTAGTTGGTGATTTTCTAATAAATATGTAAATGTGTTTCATCTGAGATACAGTTTAAAATAAGATTTGTTTGACTTAACAATATAATGATAAATCACTGCAGTGTTACTTCTGAAGTTATTATGTCTTATATCAGGAGTAGAGACATATTCTGACTAGATATAAGAAACATGAAGTTCAACCAGGAAGACCGTCTTTACTCATTCATTTACTATTTCCATTTTACTCTCTCTCCTCTCAATAAGTGACCACTCCCCAGCTTAACCAATCACTTCGCTCTATTCTCACGAGCCTATCATAGCGCTCCGCTAACCCTTTTAAATCTGCTCTCCCACCTCTGACAGCTATCATTTCAGGTGACTCGACGCAACCCTCCTCCCCCCCTTTTCACCTCCTGTCCCTCTGAATCCAGCGTCAAGCTAAGCCCCTCCCCTTCAGACCGACCCAACTATCCATTCACCACCACCAGGGTCAAGCTAAGCCACTCCCCTTCAGACCGACCCAACTATCCATTCACCACCACCAGGGTCAAGCTAAGCCACTCCCCTTCAGACCGAATTCAACTATCCATTCACCACCACCAGGGTCAAGCTAAGCCCCTCCCCTTCAGACCGACCCAACTATCCATTCACCACCACCAGGGTCAAGCTCCTCCCCTTCAGACCTACCCCAACTATCCATTCACCACCACCAGGGTCAAGCTAAGCCACTCCCCTTCAGACCGACCCAACTATCCATTCAGCACCACCAGGGTCAAGCTAAGCCACTCCCCTTCAGACCGACCCAACTATCCATTCACCACCACCAGGGTCAAGCTAAGCCACTCCCCTTCAGACCGACCCAACTATCCATTCACCACCACCAGGGTCAAGCTAAGCCACTCCCCTTCAGACCGACCCAACTATCCATTCACCACCACCAGGGTCAAGCTAAGCCACTCCCCTTCAGACCTACCCCAACTATCCATTCACCACCACCAGGGTCAAGCTAAGCCCCTCCCCTTCAGACCGACCCAACTATCCATTCACCACCACCAGGGTCAAGCTAAGCCACTCCCCTTCAGACCTACCCCAACTATCCATTCACCACCACCAGGGTCAAGCTAAGCCCCTCCCCTTCAGACCGACCCAACTATCCATTCACCACCACCAGGGTCAAGCTCCTCCCCTTCAGACCTACCCCAACTATCCATTCACCACCACCAGGGTCAAGCTAAGCCACTCCCCTTCAGACCGACCCAACTATCCATTCAGCACCACCAGGGTCAAGCTAAGCCACTCCCCTTCAGACCGACCCAACTATCCATTCACCACCACCAGGGTCAAGCTAAGCCACTCCCCTTCAGACCGACCCAACTATCCATTCACCACCACCAGGGTCAAGCTAAGCCACTCCCCTTCAGACCGACCCAACTATCCATTCACCACCACCAGGGTCAAGCTAAGCCACTCCCCTTCAGACCTACCCCAACTATCCATTCACCACCACCAGGGTCTAGACCCCGGGGGGTTTCATCGGATCGGTTCTCCCCTCCCGAATGATACTCCTGCACAACGGGGCCTAATCACCAAAACTCCATTACATTACATTATTACTATAATTATGTATTCTAAAACCGTCTCTCCTGATTGAAATATACTTGCCAAGATTTTTGAGTTGTTGTAGTCAGCTATGGGATGTTCATATTTTGAAAAAGCTACAAATCTCTTCCCTCCGCATGACATATGACACATGACATTTTACAATGAGTGACTTCTGATCCTGAACATTTTAATTATACTGAGTCGATGAACTACTTCTCATGGCTGGCTTGTTTGAACAGGAAGCAGACGTCTAAAGTTCTGGCCATATATGCTCAATATGGGCCTAATAAGGCATTCTCTCATAATAACCCCTAACAAATATGATCTATTCTTATGTAACAAGACATGAAACTACTCTTCTTAATACACATTCATTCACTACATTTAATATCTAACTCCTTCATACTTTCAGCTATAAACCATTCAACTATTAACTTATTCAGCTATTTCAGGATATTGAGGCTATACATGTTGTTTATACCTTTTTTAAACCTTTTCTTTTACCACCACCAGGTAAAAGAAAAGTTCATTTCACTGTTCTGCATTTCTCCGCTAAGTTCAGCAACACACTTACTTGGTCTCTGTAGCTAAAAGCAGCTTCCATTCAGCTAATAAAATATTCAGCTTTTTCTGCATTTCCAGAGCAGGATGCCGTGTTCCTGAGGTGTGGATCTCTGTGTGTGTTTGGTGAAAGTTAAGCATGAGAAATGGATGCTGAGGAGAACCAGTAGGGAAACGGTACAGCAGCCAGAAATTAATAATATAATAACCCGCCGTGCACAGCTGCTCAGAGACAGAAACACATGGTTTGTTGCCAATGATAGCGAGAAAGGGCTCTGCAGACAGCCTCACACCTGCATTAATGATCAACACACACACACACACACACACACACACACACACACACACACACACACACACACACACACACACACACTGGTAACACTTTAAATCAAGGTACACATATTCACTAAAACCATACGGCACCACTAATGTATAAAATATGTGGAACATGATGAAGTCAGTATGAAGTCTCCATCGGACAGAAAATAATAGAATGAGACTCCAGTCTGTTTTGTTTGTGTTTGAGGTGACGACGTTATCAAACACCTGTGTGTGTAAGCCCAGAGATCAAAGGTTACCATGGTGACAGCGTTATCAAACACCTGTGTGAGCCCAGAGAGCAAAGGTTACCATGGTGACAGCGTTATCAAACACCTGTGTGAGCCCAGAGATCAAAGGTTACCATGGTGACAGCTTATCAAACACCTGTGTGAGCCCAGAGATCAAAGGTTACCATGGAGATGAGCAGTGAAAGGAGAGCCTTTCCATTGTTCTGAATGAGAAATAAACCTCTTGCATTTCTAACTATAGTTTAAAAACGGTAGCAGCTATCGGTAAAATGTTAACGCGTGGTGCATGTCAGGATCCTGAGGAGCGTCTGAGTCTGCTTTTTGTGTGTTTTCGGGTCAATAATGTGGCATTTTTGGCAGATTTACTAAAGGTGTGCAGCTGGTGCTCCGAGGAAAGATCAGGCTGAATTTACAATGGGCCTTAATCGAGACATGTTGAACGTTTTTGTCACTTCATGCTCTCAAGAGGCATTTCGTTAAACATTTTTGCGAGGTTTTCCTACGTTTTTCATGAAAAAAGATGAGTGCAGGGTTTGGGAGTTATGGCCGGTTGAAAAAGAAATGTTAAGGCGAATTTCAAGCTCTGCTCCACTGTGACATCACGCACTCTAATGCTGCGTTCAGACCGGACGCGATGTGAATATTCGCTTCGCTCTAAACGCTCCTATCGCATCGCTCTAGTCGCTCGAGTTTCACCGCGGCTGTCAGCTGTGTTTACTCGTATCATTCAAACAAGACGCGCTGGCTCGGGAGCTACAGCTACAACATGAACATATTTTACCGTGATTAAATTGTAATACACGTTTTAAAATGATGCCGACGTAACAACATGCTGATACCGGTTAGTAAAAAACATGAATTAATGCTTTGACAAGTCTGCAGACAGACGGCAGGCGAAGAACCTTTTAGAATGCTTGTTTCCTGAATGGAGATTGGGTCGACCAGGCTAAGCTAACGTTGTATTATAATCAGGGTTGGGAGGGTTACTTTGTAGCAGCGGCGTAGCTGTGGGTGGGCCCGGGTGGGCCTGGGCCCACCCACATGCACGTCTGGCCCACCCACAGCCAATCAGCGCTTCATAGCGCAGAACCGGGAAGCCCAGAAGGAAGTGCCACAAACTGCAGTTCATCTAGTGGCCGACAGGGGATGGATGCAAAAAGGAGCAATTCCCATAGACCCCCATGTTAACATGCCCAACTGTACAGCAGAAATAAACATGTTTCTAGCCTGGATCCAATAAAACTTATTCTGGATATAGTTAGATTCCACCTTCATGACAATGGAATAGGGAGTGCATTTTTTTACCGCGAGTTTTTATAGTAAGTAAAGTAACTTTTGCCGTGAGTGAATGAAAGTATTATTTCTTCTTGAGGTCTGCAGTTTAGCGTGTACACATTGGCTGAATATGAAAACACTCAGTGTGTGCCCACTGTGCGACTGTCAAGGATAAACATCCTGTGCCCCCGATATATGTTGTATGTATTATCGCTACACAAACATTACATTGCAGTTTAAGTGTCGCCAACTCCGTTTAAGAGATCTATCCCCCGTCTGTGTGCGAGGGGGCGGGGCAGTTTACACACACGCAGCTGCTACATGCAGCAACACACACACACACACACACACACACACACACACACACACACGGAGGAGATGGCGGAGGGAACGCGCTCCGAGGTGTGGTTAAACTATAGCCGCGTCGATGGGGACAATACTCGTTACCAAAAGTGCAATAAGAGTTTAGCATGTGAGGGCGGAAACACGAGCAATTTGTCTAAACATTTAGCAAAAGCGCTCCACATCCAGACGGAGGAATGCACCGGGTTGGACTGTCTTTCTAGCAGCTCTGTAGCCCCGTCCACGAGGAACGTTTCCACGTCAGGTGTTGTGTATGCTAGCAGCAACACACGGAGCTAACTCCATGATACAAACATGGGTTATGATTAGAGGAAACTGAGTTATTCATTTTGTTAAAGTCTCAGCTGTTCTGTTTACAGTTCTGTCATCAGATTATTTAATACGATTTGTTAAAACATTGTTGTTTCTTTTGATGTGAAATATTATGTATTTAATTTAAATAAAAAGCAATGTTAGTTTTGTTCACAATTTGTTTAGTTAGTTGACCTTATTTTTTTCTCCAAAATAACCGATAAAAGTAATGTTAAAGGACCGGATCGATAAGACATAGACAGACATACTTTATTGTCATTTCAACGAGACACAGAGTGTATATTACAACGACATGTCGTTGTACTGGCTGCAGGAACAGGACAATATAAAAACTTGCTAAAATTGTACATATAAATAAATAATAGTGACGTGGTGCTGATAAAATTAAAGATAAAGTGTGTGTTTAAAATATAAAGACTTACTATACATATAAATAAAATAGACATACTATATAACAAATATGTGCCCTTTACACAGCGTAATGTAATCTCTGTGTTACTGGTCTGCTTGCTGTTCAGCAGTCTGACGGCTTGGGGGAAAAAGCTATTGCAGAATCTGCTGTTCTGCTCTTAATGCTGCGGAGCCTCTTGCCGGAGGGCAGCAGGGAGAACAGAGCATGGTGAGGATGAGTGGGGTCTTTAAAACGTTCTGGGCTTTTGTTAGGCAGCGTTTCTGCGCGGTGTCTCTGATGGGAGGGAGAGAAACTCCGATGATCTTCTCTGCTGTCCTGACCACTCTCTGCAGAGACTTCCAGTCTTTGTGTTGCAGTCTCTCGACCAGATGGAGATGGTCAGCACGCTCTCTGTGGTTCCTCTGTAGAACGTGGTGAGGATGGGAGGGGGGAGCTGTGCAGGAAGTGTAGGCGCTGCTGTGCCTTCTTAAATAGTGATGTAGTGTGAGTGGACCAGGTCAGACTGCTTGTGATATGCACCCCCAGGAACTTGGTGCTGTCTGTAGTCTTCACTGCTGTGCCGTTGATGTGGAGTGGTGTGTGCTTTTTGTTCCTGAAGTCGACAATAATCTCTTTTGTTTTATCGACATTCAGGATCCAGTTGTTGGTGTTACACCAGTCTGTCAGATGTTTCACCTCCTCCCTGTAGGCCTGTACCTTGTTGTCCCTGATGAGTCCCACCACTGTTGTATCGTCCGCGTACTTTATGATGTGGTTGGTACTGAACCTGGAGCATAAGCATAAGTGCTATCGATAAAAGTAGTAGTACCGTTAAAGCCTTAACGATACCCATCCCTATGTGGATGTCAGTTTTACACACATTCTGAGGCCGCCGTGCCTATGTTTTTTGTTTTCACTGCTAATTTATGCTTATGTTCTATTAGTGCATTAAAAAATCATTAATGAAGTTTCAGCTCAGACCCCACGCTTAATATGTCTCCCCCTGGCCCACCTACATTTCTCCAGGCCCACCCACACAATCATTCCTGGCTACGCCACTGCTTTGTAAATGTAATCAGTTACTGATTACTGATTACATGGCTCTGAAAGTAATCCGAATACAGTTACAGTTACATGTCTTAAAAAAGTAACGTAATCAGATTACTTTTAGATTACTTTTGGATTACTTTCTTTTCCCATCACAGATGGGTATGTTTTGGTGAACAGGAGACACAAAAAGCAAAAGGAAACTGAACGTGTTTTTACTGTTTTAATGGCGTATCAAGAGCACATTGAAACATCACATCTGAAACGATGCAACAACATAATACACTTGTTGGGGATGCAGCTTGGGATGTGAGGAGTGAGGGACACGGTTTAGAACGGGCGTGTCGCCTTCTGTCCTGCCAGTGTTGGCAGGACATGAATTAAAATGTCGAACTCTGACTTCATTTTAAGGACATGTCGGCCAGGGGTTTAGAGCTATATTTGTTTAAGCACCGGATTGGCAAAACAGGAGAGTGTGCACCAATCTGCCTTGATCTATGAATTCATGTCTGTGACTCTCACAGGGTTAGTATGGAGTTAGATTTGGGTCAATATTCTAGCGCGTAAAACAAGCTACTCACGAGCGGAAAATGTGCTTTTACACGCGCATAAAATGACCCTCGCGCGCAGATTAAACCCCCGCGAGCGGCTCTGCGCCCGCGAGTGGCTCTGCGCTCGCTCGTGAGAGAGACAGCCTTCTTGCTCGCTCGCGGGAGTGTCAGCCTCGCGGAGTCTGTCTACGCGCGCGTGAAAAGTTTCTGGGATTTTGGAGCGGAGCCACTGGATTTTGATTGACAGCTGCAAGAAAACCCGAAGTTGCCAGGTTTGATAAATGCCTGCACTACCAAGAGCCGAGGAGAGACGGCAGCAAAATCAGTTGGACGAGATTGAATGGTAAAATTGTCCATAAAAAACTATTATATTCGTAAAGTGTACAGCTAATATATATATATATATATATATATATATATATATATATATATAACAATTTATTTTATATAAAACAATATATTTTTGAGTGGACTGTATCTGTCGAAAATTGCTAGCTACTGTCTGCTGAACACTCTTAGAAGGGATGTGTCAAATATGACACATCATGTGTTGAATTTCAACACACCTACAGAGTGTGCTCAGGGACAACACGTGTTGTGTTTATTTATGTGTAAATCATTTTTACACACAAAATGTGTTACATGCCCCTAACACACAATGTGCACATTTTACACATTGTGTGTCATAAATGTGTAACCAAGATGAACACACTCATTTGTTATTTCTGCACATTTTGTGTTATATTTCTTTAACCAGAATTAACATTTGATTGTGTTATATCTGCACATTGTGTGTCAATGACGATTACTGGAAGTACCAGGTGGTGGATATGGTTTTTATTCAAAAAAATTGAATGCAAGAATAAATTCATTGGACATTTATTTACAAGGATTTCATTAGCACAATATGTCATTAAGAAAATAATTGTTAACATTTAAAAACATTAATATTTGTCTAATTCATCAAATGTTGACAGAATAGATCATTCATAAAGTCACACCTAAAAAAACCTTATACCTTGGTTAAAACAAACTTAATCTTCAGAAAACTATTGTTGTGAATGACTTTCAGCTGAGGGAATATATGATGAGACTCTTCACAAGGACCACCTTTTCAGTGTTGGATGGATAATTAAGGATTAAAATGAATGACAAGTGAGCTATTTATTTTTTATTTTTCAAAAAGAATACAAAAAGTTCTAGCATACAAATATTACAAATGCGTGATAATAAAGCAATTGGTTATAAAGAATGTCCTTTTGTATCAAGCAAATAATTTTTTACAACCAATATATCACTTAAATGCAACACTTATATATACACATATGGACCACTTTACCATTCAATCTCGTCCAACTGATTTTGCTGCCGTCTCTCCTCGGCTCTTGGTAGTTCAGACATTTATCAAACCTGGCAACCCCTGCAGCTGTCAATCAAAGTCCAGTGGCTCCGCCCCAAAGTGCCAGAAACTTTTCACGCGCGCGTAGACAGACTCCGCGAGGCTGACACTCCCGCGAGCGAGCAAGAAGGCTGTTTCTCTCGCGAGCGAGCGCAGAGCCACTCGCGGGCGCAGAGCCGCTCGCGGGGGTTTAATCTGCGCGCGAGGGTCATTTTATGCGCGTGTAAAAGCACATTTTCAGCTCGTGAGTAGCTTGTTTTACGCGCTAGAATATTGACCCAAATCTGACTCCATAGTTAGCTCCGCCTCTGAGAAGACCAGCGCGCCGCGCAGTGCCTTTCACCACCGCCTGTGTATACCTTCAGAAATAATCATTAGTAAGGCTAAGTAAAGACTAAAGAGCGACCGCAGGCTGATGTGTTTTAACCACACACACACACACACACACACACACCTATATACACACACGCGATTTAAACGCAGACTTTTGTTCGTCCATGTTTCGTTGTTATTGTTTCACTGAGCGAGCGGACCCGCAATTTTTTTTCAAACGCTTTTTTGGCCCATCTGCGGCGGTAATAGGTTTTGTGGGCTGTGATGATTCGGCTGTACCTTTAGTAATGAATATCAAATGTTGAGAGGAAATCTTTCCACCAATAATTCCAATAAGTAATCCAAAATGTATTCACTTCAGGTTTACTAAAGTAACTGTAATCAGATTACTCGAGCGAGCTGAATACAGTTACTTGATTGTTGTATTCTGATTACGTAACGCCGTTACATGTATTCCGTTACAACCCAACCCTATGCTCACTCCACACTCATAACAACGGCCTACAGACATAAATAAACCAGCGACTGTATTCGCCATGACACAGACAGTCTGTGGTTTGTTGTTGTTTAACTTCTGTACAGTTTCTGAACAGATATGAGGAGCTGTCTGTGCTAACTGCTAACAGCTAATGGCTGATGTTTTCTGGTTGAACGTCAGTAACGGCAGGCTGAGATCCTCACCGCTGATTGGCTTCCGCGAGAACGCGCCACGTGAATTTGACGCTCGAGTTGAAAAAATTGAACTCTCGCGTTTGTTCAACAGTTCAATCGCCTCAATCGCGTGATTCGCGCCGTGTCCACCGCTTCATGCTCGCCGTCGGAGCGAATTTGCGTCTGTCCGCGTCTCTGCATTGACTTTACATGTAATCGCGCCGCCCCCAAACATCGCATCGCGTCCGGTGTGAACGTAGCATAAGGCTTAACGAGGTGCGCAATTCACACTAATGTTAAAATCTGAAGAAGGCCTCTTTACCACGGTCCAAACTAAGTTAAATATCTCAAAAAGTGTAAAAAATATCAAAAATCTGAAGAATGACTTGAGATTATTTTAAAGTTGGAATGAAGTCTCTAAAGCATTTGGCGCAAGGTGTAGGTAAAAAAGGATTTGAAGGTTCCTCCCATTGAGTTACATGTTAAAACTTTGTTTTTAAATCTGAATAAATATAAAATATAGTATGAAAAGTTGAAAGGTTCCCATCATGTGCTGAAAAGGCTGAATATGTTGTGACTGGTTTCTGTAGCTGAAAGAATGCTGCATTCCGCTGATGAAGGGACAGTGGTGTCATGATAGAATGTGATGACATCATATACTGCGAGCCATTGCAACCGTGGTGATGTCATCTTCAAAGCCACGGAATGCGATGACATCACAGACAAGTTCACAGAAACACAGCCTGAGGTTAGGCGAGGTTCTGGTTCAGTTACACAGTGCACAGCCAGCATACACACAGAAACAAATTTCCTCTGACACAAAGTCAAAATGCAGCCCGCCAACCACCTTAAAGCCAGGAATGTCGCCCTGCAGGGCCTCCAGGATGAAATACACAGAGCCAAGATCAACGAGAAACATTTGATGGACCAGAACGCAGAGCAGAAAAGGAAAATCTCTTCCATGGTCACAGCTGAGATGGATCTGAAGAAAGAGGAGCTGAAGAACGCTGGGCTGAGTCACACTGTCAGAAATCAGACGTTCACGTTAGAAAAGATGAGAGAGGAACTGGACAAGTTGAAAGTTGAACACAGGGATCTAGAGACTGTCAGTGCGAGTGAGAAGAAAGACTCTGAGCAGAAAATGTACTCCTTCAAACGAGAGTCTCTGGAGTATCAGAACAAGTTATGTGTGGAGAAGTCTCTCCGCCAACAGAAGGAGAAAGAAGCAGAAATGTTTGGAAACCATCAAAAGGAGAACAGGATGCTGAATATACTGGTGGAGAAGCTGTCTCATAATGTGGAGGAGCTGAGCGGCTATAAATGCTTCAGCATCAAGACATTAGAAGAGCAGCGAGAACTGCATAGGAAGAAGGACAAGGAAGTGGCCGGCCTCGAGAAGGAGGCAAAAAAATCGAAAGAGTTTGCGTTGACATACAAACAACGCTACGAGAGTCTGAAACCTTACCGGGAAAAACTGAAGGTGGCGAAACACGAGTGTGAGAGACAGTCAGAGGAGCTGAAAAAACACAAACGACTGGACGATGTACACAAGGCCAAGGTACATGATTTACACACGACAATCGAGCACTGGGAGAATAAGAAAGTGGGGTGGGAAAATAAGTATGCAAACCTGGAAGTCGACATGGAGAAATTGCGGGAAGCAAACGGAGCCCTCGTAACGGCAGCAGAAATGTACGAAGAAGAGGCGTTGAAGCAGCGAAACCTCATGAAACACATGGAGATCGAAGTTAAGAAGAAACGTGACCTGAAGATAAAACTCCGCGATCAAGAGAGGAAGATGACGCAAAACAGTAACGCCCATGGCCAAGGGATCATCGATCTGAGGGCCTTGATGTTAGACCTGGAGAAGAGGCTAACGCTGAAGATCATCCATGCTGACGGAGTGGAGGCGGAGAGAAACCTCCTCCTGCGAAACCAGCTCAAGGAACAGGCGCAGCAATCTTTGCTAAAAAAAAAGATCCACCAGCTGCAGGGGAAACTCCAAGATCAGACCTGCGAGACCGACGTCCAGAGGGTGAAGCTGGCCAGGTTGAGGATGGAGAGGCGCTGCGTGAAGAGCCGGCTGCAGAAAGTCAGCCAGTATTTGGTGGAAAGCAAGATGACGCAGGACGTGTGCGTGGTTTCTGCCGACAGGGACCAGATGCTGGGGGAGATGAAGTTGGCCAAGATCGCAGTGGAGAAGGAGACGCTGGAGAAAGAGCTGCAGACACGAGAGGACATGGTGGTGCGGCTGCAGCTGCGACTCAACCAGGAGAGAAGCTGCCAGGACGCGCAAAAAATCACCATCAAAGAACATGAGCTCCAAAAGAGGCAAATGTGGCTGGAGATGAAGAGGCTCAAGCTCAAGTGCAACGTTCAGGTGCCGGGCGCGAGTGAGCACACTTCGCGGCGGGAGTGGACTCGGGAGAAGAAGAAGAGCCCTCACGCCTATGTGAAAGTGATGAAGGCCCAGCACCGCCTGTATTTGCTCACTGGGAAACCTCAGAGCGTACGTCTCCTGGAGCAAAAGGAGGAGGTGATCGAGGAGCTGCGGCGCATGTTGGCCCGCCGGCCGGACGACGCCATACAGAAGATGCAGCTGTTCGGCTGGGACAACAGGCGCCTGAACAAAGAGCTGATGGCATTGAAGGGAAGCCTCGGGGTGTACCAGGCGGAGTACGACAACCTGAAGGAGGAGAACCAGAGAGTGGAAGAGGAGAGGAAGACCCTGAAGATGGACCACTTGAAGGCTATAGAGGTGACCAGGCGGCTGGCGGAGAAACTCAGGAAGTTGGAGTCTGGTGACATGAACCAGCAGACGCCCTTGCCCCCCATCTCCAAAAAGCCCAGATCCCCCGCCAAGGACCAGGGTTTCTCCGGCTACAGACCTCGGCCAAATTGTGTCCTCATCAAGTCCGAGCGTTTGCCAGAAATCCTAAAGACCGTCCCCCTGCCTTCCATCGCCACCGTGAAACTCCTGCCTCCCAAACCGCCGCAGCATCCTACACCGCGCCGCAGAAGCTTAGCGTTATCGGATCCACCGAGAACTGGGTCGCCTTAAGAGCAGCGGGCACAACGTTTTAGTTTTCAGTGTTAGCTAGTTAAATTAGTTTTAGTTAAGTTTTAGGTTAACGTTATTAATAGTTTATAGTAAGTTTCTACATTTTCAATGAGTTAAGATAAGTTTTAATTGATAGTTTTAGTAAATGTTTAGGATGTTTATATAGTGTGTTAAGTTTCCTTTGATTAATTTAAAACGTGTTTTCTTATTTCAGTTAATTTTTAGTTAGGCTAGTTACATTGGTTTTAGTTCAGTTTTAGATTAAAGTTATTATAGTTAATAGTTTAACGGCCCACCCATATTCAACCATAAACAATACGGAGGCTAAATGAAGTTCAGAACAATTCACAACATGTGACACTTTGTAAATCCAGTAGAACAGACCGTTGCTAAGGACTGTAATGACCGTTGCTAAGGAGGATCAAGAAAGAGAAAGGAAGGGAGTTTAAAATTAAAATAAATCTTAATAATGAAAATGTTTTAATATTTTTATTTTGGCTTTTAGATGAAGACCGCACACAGTTAATAAATACAACTATTCTTCTGGCTAAAATACATATTTTTTTAAAGTCAATCAAGGAGTAATCTTTGAAGAGTAGATTACAAATACAATTTCTTTTGTAAAAAATTATTGCCACAAAAAAAAGGACGGCTCAACACGCAAATGGGAAATAATTAGCTCTAAGGAAGAGTGGGATCAAAGGAACTATAACTATTCCATGTTGTGTTTTTGGTGGTATTTGGTTGTCAACCAACTTTTGTTTGTGAAATGTTGAAGGGATCCTACTGACTGTATCTTTATTTCTCCTGTTATGTTTGCGTCTTTAGCCTGTAAAAATAAAATGTATTCATTCATTAAAATGAAAAAAAGGAAATTATTTGGCGGCCCACTTGCAATGCCACTAGTGGTCCGCGGACCGCGACCCACAGGTTGGGAACCGCTGCAGTAGCTGATAGGATGTAAACCTGGACCAAAGCTGTTGGTCAATTAATAAAGGTTTATAGCAATACTGGCTGGCGACAGACTCACCAAAATAAAATACTTAACAGCATAGGCAACACGTCCCCGAGGGTGTGTGTTACGGCCGCCGCCTTCTATCTGCCCATTAACCTGTCTATACGTGTTTGCAGCTGTGTATTATGTATAAGAGATGTGTTTTATAACAGCCTATTATTCTTCCCACTTTAGAAGTGAGGTTTTCTTTTGTTTATTTGTGTGTTAGTCATGTTGCGTGCCAACTTGTTTAAAACTCTTATTTAAAGAGTCTACCTTAGTTCCTTTTGTTGTTCATTTAAACCAGTGCCTCTGTGGCCTTTTCTTTTGTTAGTGACTGTTTGTTGCCAATTTTACTGTGCACTTTTTAATCAAACAACTTCCAATTTACCAATTCCAACTGGTTACAAGTTACTTTCTATGAGCCGGGACGCAACAGTGTGCTAAGGGCCAATTTTACATATTGCAGCTATAATAAGCGTCTTTGAGCACCTGTAAAAGCGCTAACAAATTAAATCTATTATTATTATTAACAGTGGCCAAATTCAAGTTCTAATATGCAATGCAAGCTTTGCTTCTGTATAGATAGACTTACTCATTAGTGTGACAGAAGGAAAGACAGCAATGATAGTAATGACTCAGCATCAGCAAGTATGTGTACACATAGGAATATAGCCTTTCCTGTTGGGATCCAAACCACACAGTGATGGATGCACAGAGAGCAGACTGGATTATTGCAGAGTAGAACTGGGTCAGCAGCTCCTGATGCAGGGTGTACTTCCTGAGCTGGCGCAGGAAGTCTTCTGTACAAGTGTGTGTGTGTGTGTGTGTGTGTGTGTGTGTGTGTGTGTGTGTGTGTGTGTGTGTGTGTGTGTGTGTGTGTGTGTGTGTGTGTGTGTGTGTGTGTGTGTGTGTGTGTGTGTGTGTGTGTGTGTGTGTGTGTGTGTGTGTGTGTGTGTGTGTGTGTGTGTGTGTGTGTGTGTGTGTGTGTGTGTGTGTGTGTGTGTGTGTGTGTGTGTGTGTGTCATTTGAACGTTTGTTGAAGAACCGTAACAGCTATCTGTTAAATTTCAACTCGTGGAGCATCGGAGTCTGCTTTTTCAGATGTTCAGGTGTGTATCAGTATGTAGTGTCTCTACTTTAAAGAGTGCTCTCCTGCTGATGTTCAGGTGTATATCAGTAGTGTCTCTACTTTAAAGAGTCCTCTCCTGCTGATGTTCAGGTGTATATCAGTAGTGTCTCAACTTTAAAGAGTCCTCTCCTGCTGATGTTCAGGTGTATATCAGTATGTAGTGTCTCTACTTTAAAGAGTGCTCTCCTGCTGATGTTCAGGTGTATATCAGTAGTGTCTCTACTTTAAAGAGTCCTCTCCTGCTGATGTTCAGGTGTATATCAGTATGTATTGTCTCTACTTTAAAGAGTCCTCTCCTGCTGATGTTCAGGTGTATATCAGTATGTAGTGTCTCTACTTTAAAGAGTCCTCTCCTGCTGATGTTCAGGTGTATATCAGTATGTAGTGTCTCTACTTTAAAGAGTCCTCTCCTGCTGATGTTCAGGTGTATATCAGTATGTAGTGTCTCTACTTTAAAGAGTCCTCTCCTGCTGATGTTCAGGTGTATATCAGTATGTAGTGTCTCTACTTTAAAGAGTCCTCTCCTGCTGATGTTCAGGTGTATATCAGCATGTAGTGTCTCTACTTTAAAGAGTCCTCTCCTGCTGATGTTCAGGTGTATATCAGTATGTAGCGTCTCTACTTTAAAGAGTCCTCTCCTGCTGATGTGCAGGTGTATATCAGTATGTAGTGTCTCTACTTTAAAGAGTCCTCTCCTGCTGATGTGCAGGTGTATATCAGTATGTAGCGTCTCTACTTTAAAGAGTCCTCTCCTGCTGATGTGCAGGTGTATATCAGTATGTAGCATCTCTACTTTAAAGAGTCCTCTCCTGCTGATGTTCAGGTGTATATCAGTATGTAGTGTCTCTACTTTAAAGAGTCCTCTCCTGCTGATGTTCAGGTGTATATCAGTATGTAGTGTCTCTACTTTAAAGAGTCCTCTCCTGCTGATGTTCAGGTGTATATCAGTATGTAGTGTCTCTACTTTAAAGAGTCCTCTCCTGCTGATGTTCAGGTGTATATCAGTATGTAGTGTCTCTACTTTAAAGAGTCCTCTCCTGCTGATGTGCAGGTGTATATCAGTATGTAGTGTCTCTACTTTAAAGAGTCCTCTCCTGCTGATGTTCAGGTGTATATCAGTATGTAGTGTCTCTACTTTAAAGAGTCCTCTCCTGCTGATGTTCAGGTGTATATCAGCATGTAGTGTCTCTACTTTAAAGAGTCCTCTCCTGCTGATGTTCAGGTGTATATCAGTGTGTAGTGTCTCTACTTTAAAGAGTCCTCTCCTGCTGATGTTCAGGTGTATATCAGCATGTAGTGTCTCTACTTTAAAGAGTCCTCTCCTGCTGATGTGCAGGTGTATATCAGTATGTAGTGTCTCTACTTTAAAGAGTCCTCTCCTGCTGATGTTCAGGTGTATATCAGTATGTAGTGTCTCTACTTTAAAGAGTCCTCTCCTGCTGATGTTCAGGTGTATATCAGTATGTAGTGTCTCTACTTTAAAGAGTCCTCTCCTGCTGATGTTCAGGTGTATATCAGTATGTAGTGTCTCTACTTTAAAGAGTCCTCTCCTGCTGATGTGCAGGTGTATATCAGTATGTAGTGTCTCTACTTTAAAGAGTCCTCTCCTGCTGATGTTCAGGTGTATATCAGTGTGTAGTGTCTCTACTTTAAAGAGTCCTCTCCTGCTGATGTTCAGGTGTATATCAGCATGTAGTGTCTCTACTTTAAAGAGTCCTCTCCTGCTGATGTGCAGGTGTATATCAGTATGTAGTGTCTCTACTTTAAAGAGTCCTCTCCTGCTGATGTTCAGGTGTATATCAGTATGTAGTGTCTCTACTTTAAAGAGTCCTCTCCTGCTGATGTTCAGGTGTATATCAGTGTGTAGTGTCTCTACTTTAAAGAGTCCTCTCCTGCTGATGTTCAGGTGTATATCAGCATGTAGTGTCTCTACTTTAAAGAGTCCTCTCCTGCTGATGTGCAGGTGTATATCAGTATGTAGTGTCTCTACTTTAAAGAGTCCTCTCCTGCTGATGTTCAGGTGTATATCAGTATGTAGTGTCTCTACTTTAAAGAGTCCTCTCCTGCTGATGTTCAGGTGTATATCAGTATGTAGTGTCTCTACTTTAAAGAGTCCTCTCCTGCTGATGTTCAGGTGTATATCAGTATGTAGTGTCTCTACTTTAAAGAGTCCTCTCCTGCTGATGTGCAGGTGTATATCAGTATGTAGTGTCTCTACTTTAAAGAGTCCTCTCCTGCTGATGTTCAGGTGTATATCAGTGTGTAGTGTCTCTACTTTAAAGAGTCCTCTCCTGCTGATGTTCAGGTGTATATCAGCATGTAGTGTCTCTACTTTAAAGAGTCCTCTCCTGCTGATGTGCAGGTGTATATCAGTATGTAGTGTCTCTACTTTAAAGAGTCCTCTCCTGCTGATGTTCAGGTGTATATCAGTATGTAGTGTCTCTACTTTAAAGAGTCCTCTCCTGCTGATGTTCAGGTGTATATCAGTATGTAGTGTCTCTACTTTAAAGAGTCCTCTCCTGCTGATGTTCAGGTGTATATCAGTATGTAGTGTCTCTACTTTAAAGAGTCCTCTCCTGCTGATGTTCAGGTGTATATCAGTATGTAGTGTCTCTACTTTAAAGAGTCCTCTCCTGCTGATGTTCAGGTGTATATCAGTATGTAGTGTCTCTACTTTAAAGAGTCCTCTCCTGCTGATGTGCAGGTGTATATCAGTATGTAGTGTCTCTACTTTAAAGAGTCCTCTCCTGCTGATGTTCAGGTGTATATCAGTATGTAGTGTCTCTACTTTAAAGAGTCCTCTCCTGCTGATGTTCAGGTGTATATCAGTATGTAGTGTCTCTACTTTAAAGAGTCCTCTCCTGCTGATGTTCAGGTGTATATCAGTATGTAGTGTCTCTACTTTAAAGAGTCCTCTCCTGCTGATGTTCAGGTGTATATCAGTATAGTGTCTCTACTTTAAAGAGTCCTCTCCTGCTGATGTTCAGGTGTATATCAGTATAGTGTCTCTACTTTAAAGAGTCCTCTCCTGCTGATGTTCAGGTGTATATCAGTATGTAGTGTCTCTACTTTAAAGAGTCCTCTCCTGCTGATGTTCAGGTGTATATCAGTATGTAGTGTCTCTACTTTAAAGAGTCCTCTCCTGCTGATGTGCAGGTGTATATCAGTATGTAGTGTCTCTACTTTAAAGAGTCCTCTCCTGCTGATGTGCAGGTGTATATCAGTATGTAGCGTCTCTACTTTAAAGAGTCCTCTCCTGCTGATGTGCAGGTGTATATCAGTATGTAGCGTCTCTACTTTAAAGAGTCCTCTCCTGCTGATGTTCAGGTGTGTATCAGTATGTAGTGTCTCTACTTTAAAGAGTCCTCTCCTGCTGATGTTCAGGTGTATATCAGTATGTAGTGTCTCTACTTTAAAGAGTCCTCTCCTGCTGATGTGCAGGTGTATATCAGTATGTAGTGTCTCTACTTTAAAGAGTCCTCTCCTGCTGATGTGCAGGTGTATATCAGTATGTAGCGTCTCTACTTTAAAGAGTCCTCTCCTGCTGATGTGCAGGTGTATATCAGTATGTAGCGTCTCTACTTTAAAGAGTCCTCTCCTGCTGATGTTCAGGTGTGTATCAGTATGTAGTGTCTCTACTTTAAAGAGTCCTCTCCTGCTGATGTTCAGGTGTATATCAGTATGTAGTGTCTCTACTTTAAAGAGTCCTCTCCTGCTGATGTGCAGGTGTATATCAGTATGTAGCGTCTCTACTTTAAAGAGTCCTCTCCTGCTGATGTTCAGGTGTATATCAGTATGTAGTGTCTCTATTTTAAAGAGTCCTCTCCTGCTGATGTTCAGGTGTATATCAGTATGTAGTGTCTCTACTTTAAACCAGAGGTGGATCAAGTCATTGTTTTGCAAGTTCAAGTCAAGTCCCAAGTCCTAAACTTTGAAAACCGAGTCTTAAACAAGTCATTATGTGCTTTTCAACATAACAGCTGCATAAACAAGAAATGAAGTAACAGTTTCATTCAGCCACACAATTTGTGTGCTTTTTTATTATGAAAAATTATGTGAAGTGTGTGTTTGTTATTGTCAGACAGTGTGAGTGAGTGAAAAACACAAGTTATAGATGCATCAATCTCAGGGTCCAAGAGACACATTTAAATTAAGCGACAGGCTGAGAAACATAACAGTTGCACAAAGTAACAGTTTCATTCACCCACACTTTTTCTATTATCTCGGGGCCCTATAATGCATTGCATTTGCAAAAGACCAAATTGGTCAATAGTCGGTCACTCATTTGTGCACGATGGGGTCGCAGGATGATGCCACCATGGCTAAGAACTCGCTCCACTGGAGCACTGGAGGCAGGCACTGCCAACACTCTGATGGCCACTTTGAACAGCGAAGGAAGAACCTTCATGTTCATTGCCCAGAACAAAAGGACATTCTGTCCATCAGCGATGTGGAGATAGTGACTTAGCTGCAGTGCTGGAGTGATCCCAACATCCTTCTTCTTCCTCTTAAGGCCCTGACACACCAAGCAGTCACCAGAGGACTAGCCGACGCTGAAGTCGGCTGTTGCCTGGCCGTGTTCTCCTGCGTTTTGGCCATGTGTCGCACGGGAACACACCGCACCGACTTCAGTGCGTGAGTGGCAATAACTCTCCTTACCAGCAGGCGGCGGTAGTGTGTATTCGTCATTCAAAAGAGGCAACAACCGGAAGACAGAGAAGAAGAAGAGTATCTTTTCTCCGTAATATCATACAGAGCTGGCCTCTCCTGGATCAAGGTGATGAGCAGGTCTTCGTTTGCATCATTCCAGATCGCCATGATGAGATGAAAATGAATAGCAGTCTGTGTGTGCCTTCTTAAATCGTTTGTTTACGTCCCTCACTTCCGCTTCGCTTCTCATGCACTGATTCGCTAGCTGAACAGCCAATCAGAGTGATTATTTGGTCCGACTGCCAGACCCGATGCATGGCCGATTCAACATGTTGAATCGGCCATGCATCGGGTCTGGCAGTCCAAATAAGGCGTGTCACGGTCGACGGTGCGGGACACACCAACCTGACTACGGCGCCGCGAATGCCCGACAGCCTCTGACGGCCTCTGACTCCCAAAATCGGGTTGGTGTGTCAGGGCCTTTATGGTAGGCAGCAAACAGCCCTTCACCTTGTCCAAGGCTCTCTTGCTCTTCCTCATCAACACAAGGCGTAGGTTGCTCTGTCTCCACAGCCTCTCGCAGGATCAGTTCTGGCAAAACATGTAAAATCAAAACGACACAAAAGAGCCCTTATTATATTTTGTATTGGCGATGCAGTAGGTTAAACTGAACACATATTATTGTTGCAATCAATTAAAAGGAAATTATGAGTAAATAGTAATAATAAACTCAATGAAGTTTACCTTTCACATGTTGTAGAACCTCAGCTTTGACCTCAAGACTGACCAGCACATGGTGGTCTATCCGCATCAGAGAAAAGGCTGGATCCAAAGCAGCTGCTTTGAGGTACACAGGATCTGAAAAGGGGGCAGTTGTTCCATCCTGTGTTAATGTGGCCATTTTCACATTGATGAAAATCCCCCCAAAGCTTTTCTTCAGGGACACCTGGAGACTTCTCACCAGGCTGCTGAGGAAACGGACTTGTGGCTTCAGCTTCTCGAGGTGGTGATTTAGGGACAGGACAGATGGAACAACAGAACTGATTGTCACTATCTTTTCCCCTTGTGTCAAATCTGTTGCTTCTCCAAATGGATTCATGATGTCCACCAACTCCTTCGAAACATTCCACTCCCGTGCTGTGAACAACAACTCCTTGTGCCCAGCCTTTTCTAGTACACGGCAAAGCTTCGGATGTTCACAACGGAGTACTGCCTTCACTTGCCTGAGTGTCGAGTTCCATCTTGTGATGACAGCAGCAGGGATGCCTCTTTGTTCCCCAAATTCAGCATCAAACACATCTTTAAAAGTTGTGCTTGTATGCAGCAGTGAGCTGAGCTTCGACAACTTTGCAAGAGAAGAGGTTGTTCCTTTTGTTTCCTTCAATCCGTCTCCCACCACCAGCTGCAGTGTGTGCGCAAAACACTGCAAGCGCTGTTCTTTTGCCAGGGCAGCATCTACCGTTTCCTGATCTTCAAGGGAAAGGTCATGCCATAGCTCTGGGTCATCAAGATCATCCTCTTCATCAACATCTTCATCTTCTTGATCCGTTGGGAAGCACACAGTGAACGCTTTACGCATGTTGGCGGCATTGTCACTAATAATGTAGTCCATCTTGTTTTTAATGCTGTACTCACCACAAACAGCCTCAACTTGCTCACAGATTCTTTCAGCTGGGTGTGAGCCTTTGAAGCGGTCGCAGGCCAGGAGATAGGATTTCAGCTCTATCCTCTCTTCATCCTTCTCTAAATAGTGTGCAGTAACACCAAGGAATCCCCTCATCTTTCTGTCAGACCAAATGTCCACAGTGACTGAGACATGATTTATATTACTCATCCGGGTTTTTAATTTTAAACGTCTTTCCACAGCAAGGTTCTCTACTTTCACAGTCAGTGTCCTGCGACAAACTGGCCTGTACTTTCTGTCAACTACTGTCAGAAAGTGGCGAAAACTCTTATTTTCAATAATTAACAGGGGCAAGCTGCAATCGACAACTAAGTCGGACAGTATTGCATTAGTGATAGCTTTCTGTTGTGGATGATTCACGCTGTACTGTCCATCTTGGTTGCCAAAAAACTGTGAGACTGAAGGCTGTTGTGCATCATTTGTAATGCTTTTGTTCCTCTGGTATTCTTCATATCTGTAAAAAGGTAAACATGTGAAGAAAACAACGATTAGTAAATGCATTGTTGTTCTTTCTCGAATTGCAGATCAAACTGCTCTTTATTAGTCACATTAATAATTGAATTATCAATTGTCTATCTGCTGGTAAAGTAACGTGTTTTTATTTGAATTTTAAGAGGGATCAGTAAGGTTAGGCTACTGTGACTGTCAGCAGGAATGTATTAATAAGATCCCTGATGTTAAGTTAATGCAATGTTAATCTTAAGAATGTTTAATTCCACTGTGTACAGTATTTGACCCCACAATCTATTTTTATTTGTATTTAATGTTGTACCTAATCATTTTCTAATGTCATTCACATCTCCATATCGTGTGCTTCGAAGCAGTATTAATTGTGTTGTTGTTGCTAGTCTTGCCTTTGAGTAGACAAGAGAAGAACAAGTAGAAGAAGATCGTGGCTTCTTCGTTGGATTAAAATAAGTAAGGAGTTTATGGCGGTAAATTATGACGCAGCAAAGAATAAGTGTGTGTTCAAAGTGTACTCGTTGTGGGGTTAAAGTGCTGACAGTGAAGAAAGAGAACCGAATTTCTGAGTGCAACACTACCGCTATCCATCAGTGAAAATATAGAGGGAACTAGATACCTTTCTGGTCGTTTTTTGTAAATATAAAGGCTATATTTATAGACACAATGATGACTACCTGCTAGCTAGACCGTTCCCAGTGCACAGAATCAAATCACAACAACTGGATCGCATACGCGGGATATTCATTACTTGTCTCTGGAGAACGGTGTTACCGTTTAACTGGTTACACCGGGGAAGTCGTTACGTTACGTTAACGGTAGGAATGGGGCGTGTACTTTGAGGAGCCATTGTCGAATAGCCAGGAAATACACATTTCGATCGCTTCTTTTGTTGTTTACATTTATCTTTTGGTATATTTCCTGTATATAGCCATTTCAGATATCTTATCCACAGGACCGTCCTGTATATAGCCATTTCAGAGAGCTGTGTACAGGACGGTCCTATAGCCATTTGGCGTTGTGTACAGGACCGTCCTGTATATAGCCTCGGCCTTGTTTGTTTCATTCTAAGCTATCCAGCAAGGTTATTTTCATTTATGTTGTTTTTTTTCTGCACAGTGTAGAGTCTTGTTGTGATGAGAGGGATGGAGGTATTTAATACAAACCTTGCTCGCTGGAGAATAGCTACAGAAGTCCTGTCACAAGTTAATCGAGAGGACACAGCTGGCCACGGATGTCGATGCTGCATTCGGGCTGTGAGTAAACAACTTGTGTCTTACTTTGAGGCTGTCTGGAGGTATGGACAGCTATCAAAGCTACTAAACATCACATTAACAACGATGTACAAATGACAGTCGGAGACAAATACATATTTGAAATGATTTATTCACGTTTGCAATGTTTTGAACAGACATCCCCAGTCACCTCATTGTCATTTTGTAGTCCTCGCTGTACGCCTCCGGATATCGGCATCGCAACCACAACCTCACACACTGGTACTGAATGTGCATCAAAGTGTTCCTATGGAGCCAAATATACCAAAAGATAAATGTAAACAACAAAAGAAGCGATCGAAATGTGTATTTCCTGGCTATTCGACAATGGCTCCTCAAAGTACACGCCCCATTCCTACCGTTAACGTAACGTAACGACTTCCCCGGTGTAACCAGTTAAACGGTAACAACGGCAACATAACGTTATCCTAGCGGCTTGGCCCCTGTAAGGTTCAGGTTCAGGTTCAGGTTATTTATTTGTACCCGTAGGTAGATTCTGTTTGCAGAGAAAAATACAAGGGTTCCATCCTGACACTAAAATGCTAACATATTACATTGTGTATTCAATGCAACCGTATATTTTTAACCATAGACTGTTTATAGAACCCGCATCTATTTAGCTGGATAGACAACAGATATGTAGCTTTTAAGCTAACGTTTGCATGAGATGAACAAACAGCTAACAGTAGACTTGACTTACCGTTCTTTATGCAGTTTCAGATGGCGAACAAAGTTCGAGGTTGTTGCGTCTCCATCTGTGATGTGTGCGGCACAGGTTAAGCATTGTGCCGTTCGCTTTTTTTTTTAAACTGCGTAGTTTTTGTAGCCAAATGCGACTACCTTCGGTATCATTTTTTCGATAGTGCTGGGTCACGCAGCAGCAGCGGCATGGCAATGACTCTCTCCTGCAACCTGATTGGTTAATAGCTATATCATGGGGGAAGTTGCGGAGATTCAACGTTTTGGTTTATTGTTTCGGTAAATATATTGCGAGGAACTTTTTTTGAATAAATTAAAGTATCAAGTCAGAAGGCTCAAGTCCAAGTCAAGTCCCGAGTCATTGGTGTTCAAGTCCAAGTCGAGTCGCAAGTGTTTTGTGATGTTGTCAAGTCGAGTCTCAAGTCATCAAATTGATGACTCGATTCTGACTCGAGTCCACACCTCTGGTATGTAGTGTCTCTACTTTAAAGAGTCCTGTCCTGCTGATGTTCAGGTGTATATCAGTATGTAGTGTCTCTACTTTAAAGAGTCCTGTCCTGCTGATGTTCAGGTGTATATCAGTATGTAGTGTCTCTACTTTAAAGAGTCCTGTCCTGCTGATGTTCAGGTGTATATCAGTATGTAGTGTCTCTACTTTAAAGAGTCCTGTCCTGCTGATGTTCAGGTGTATATCACAGGGCCGTATTCACCATATACATTGGGGGGGGGGGACATCCCCCCCAATATTCAGATACACTCAAAATGTCCCCCCCAATAAATAGCAACAAAAAAAAAAGTTTAAATTTTTTGATTTTTAAAATTAAAATAAAATTGCTATTCTATAACTTCTTTATTTTGGTTATTTGTATACTTGAAAATCTATATTTTCTGTTATTGTGAACTTCACCAAAATGATATTTCTTTTCATATGTAAATTGGTTCCTTATTTTGTACCCGGGGGTGTATTTCCCTGTTGCACGTCTGCGTCCACCTTCAGTTAGCTTGATGCTCCAAGCAGGTCAGTCATGTTTTAATTTGCCCTCCATCAGTTCTGGTATCTTTTCTAGTTAGCCCTAAAGTAATCTATATTATTTTTATTTCGTAATGGTAATGTTAATGAACCCTCCGTTTAGCTTCTTTGTGTAAGTAACTTGTAGTTCTGATGTTAAAACCGAACTTTTCAGGAATAGTAGCTAACTAGCTGTGGGCTAGCTGGTTTCAGTTGTTAGCCAGGGTTTGGCGGGCTAGTGTCAGCTATGTGGAAAATGACGGTGTCGTTTTGGATGTAATCCAATAGATATTTATTCATGTGGATTATTTCTATTTTATTTTGTAATTTGTAGGGTGTGGAAAGATTTAAAACTGTGATGTGAGACACCTATGGAATACCAAAGGTGCCAGAATTAATTAAATAATAAATATTCTACAATTATTATGAAATAGTATTTCATAATCGTCAGAAGCATTTAAAAGATACTCACACGCAGGAGGTTTGCAGTGTGCATCATAGCTTGTGCTGGGTTTAGAACGCTCAGAATTGCTAATAAACATGTTTAATGATCTTATATCCAGCGCTGCTGACCCGTATTCATCACATCAGCAACTGCAGATCGCCGAGGTCAAGCTGTAAGCATGAGCAAGAGGAAGGGTGGCAGTGACATTAGACAGTTTTTTGGGCAGCCTCAGAAAAGAAAAAAAGTAAGTTAAGAGCAGTGAGAAAGTGAGTATTGTTTCCAGTCAGATAGCTTGTTTACTGATAATATTTCTTCCATGTTCACTCTGGTGTGTTCAGAGTAAAGAGAGAGAGGGAGAGAGAGAATGTGAGCATGGCGACCAGACAGGGAGAGTGTGCGCTGGTGACATGGAGGTAAGTCAGAAAGGAGCTATATTGATGGTTAAGACAGAATAATGACAACATAGCAGTCTAATGTTAAAGGGGACCTATCATGCAAAATGCACCTTTGTACGTCTTTTAAACATGAATATGTGTCCCCGGTGCGTCAGGGAACTCACCAAGAGTCAGAAAACACAACCCTCTCTATTTTCCTCTGTGCCCAAATCTCTAAAAAAGGGGTTGCAACAACGGATCTGAAAAAAACGGATCCAGATTGAGCACTGTCCTGATGTCAGGACGGTGGCGCTACGGCTATTGGGCCAACTCCACCAATCAGGAGGAGACAGCCACGTGCTTTGCCGTTCTAAAGCGCTGGAGAAGCTGTAGTACATTTAAAAGGCCAAAAGATGGTGCTGTTCTCAATGAATCCAAAATGTCAGGCTCAGTGTTAATTTGAGCGAAATGAGGAATGGCTAAAATGCATGATCTGTTTGGTATTTTGAGAAAAAAAAAGTATAAATATGCCTTATATAGGTATGGTCCTACACTATATTATTCAAATATAGCATGATAGGTCCACTTTAATGTACAGACTCCTGTGTCCCCCCATATGTATAATGTGTATCAACAGTCTTTCTAGTCAATAGTTTACTGATATTTCTTCCATGTTCACTCTGGTGTGTTCAGAGTAAAGAGAGAGAGGGAGAGAGAGAATGTGAGCATGGCGACCAGACAGGGAGAGTGTGCGCTGGTGACATGGAGGTAAGTCAGAAAGGAGCTATATTGATGGTTAAGACAGAATAATGACAACATAGCAGTCTAATGTTAATGTTAATTTAAGATGAGATCATCCTCATATGTATTTCAGGTAATACCATCAAGTAGGGAGAGTGAGTTTGACAATGAGAGAGAGAGCAGCCAGGCAGGTGAAAATGAAGGTACAGGAAAGGAAGGGGAGGAGCTTGGACTTTGCCCAAATCATCCAAATGTGAAAGTCATACCCAGTCAAACCCTATCGAATAGAATACTCTACTTTCAGGAGAAGTGGTTTGAAGATCATACATGGCTCCATTACAGCCCCTCTGTAAAAGGGGTCCTCTGTTTCTATTGTGCTAAATACTTTGCAGCACAAAAGTCTAAGCTTGCGTCAAAAGCAGATTCAGCGTTTGTCAAGACTGGTTTTAACAATTGGAAGAAGGCACTGGAGAAATTTAGTGTGCATAAACACAGCCAGTGTCACAAATTAGCTGTGATGACTAGGATTCAGGAGCCAGAGCCTGTTAATGTGCAACTTTCACGTGAGCTTGAAAGACGGCAGCAACAAGCAAGAAGAAATCTGATGAAGATTGTTGAGGGTGTGAGGTACTTGGCGCGGCAAGGTCTAGCTTTTCGAGGTGATCAGAAGGAGAGTGGGAATCTAAGCCAGCTTCTAAAGTACAAGGCGACGGGCGATGCAGAGCTGACCTCCTGGCTAAAAGGTCCCCTCGATTTCACCAGTCCGGAATTGCAGAACGAACTGTTGAAGGTGATGGCCAATACAATCGTCAAAGAAATTGTGTCGGAAATAACATCAATGCCAGTGGTCCAGTTCGCAATTATCATTGATGGCACCCAAGATATATCAGGAGTTGAGCAGGAGTCAATATGTGTGCGCTCTGTAGATGCAGATCTACAACCAAAGGAAGAATTCCTGGGAATCTACCAAGTGTCCTCAACAACAGGGCAAAATATAGCCAAGATGGCATGTGATGTGATGACGCGCCTACAGCTTCCTCTGTCTCAACTCCGAGGACAAACTTATGATGGTGCCGCAAACATGGCTGGACGATTGCAGGGAGTACAAGCCATTTTAAGGAAAGAACAACCGCTGGCTGTGTATTGTCACTGTGGTCCCCACTGCGTGAACTTAATTACGCAGGCTGCCTGTGGAGCCTCTCCACTAGTAAGAGATGCAATGGGTCTGGTCCATGAATTGGGGGGCTTCTTTAATCAATCTGGCAAGTTCAAGTTGATTTTCCAGAATATCGCAAAATCAGAGCATGGTTCAACTTTCACCTCATTGAAGCCTCTCTGTCCCACCAGGTGGACTGTACGTACCCCTGCCATCCCGCTCAGTTCTCAAGCAGTATGAGTCAGTGCTGATGGCCCTTGAAGAAATGGCATCATGCAGCTCACCTGAAACTTCAGCCAAGGCCAATGGTCTTCATGGAACATTTCTTAAAGGGAACACTGTGCTCGGCCTTTTAATGGCTGAAGACCTGATGGGGGATTTGGAGTGCCTGAACAACATCTCCCTGCAGCTTAGGAAACAGACCGTTTCAGGCATGTTGGAGGCTGTAGACCATGTCAAAACAAGCATGCAGGTCAAACGAACGGAGGAGCATTTTGATGTATTGTTCTCGAAAGCAACTGCTGTGTCAACAAAGTTGGACCTACAACCAATTCAGATCCCTCATGTCCGCAAACCTACAAAGCGTTACACCGGTCAGGCTTCAGCCCATATCCATCCCGATGCCCAGTCCTTGTACAGAGTCCAATTCTACAATGCCTTGGACACAGTGAATACTCAATTCATAGAGAGGTTTGAACACGTTGGATTCCACAAGCTGCAGCAGCTTGAAAATGTGCTGCTACACGGAGACATGGACAAGGTGGTAGAAGAGTATCCTGAATTGAATTCAAGACTACTGCAGGTGCAGCTGGCCATGTTTGAGGCTAATTACACCTATGAAACAAGCTCAGATGTTGCTAGCATTATTCGGGAAATGGTGCCAGAGGTGAGAGGTCTCTTCGGTCAGGTGGAAGCTTTAGTAAGGCTTCTGTTGGTCGTCCCTGCCTCTTCTGCAGAGGCTGAGAGGAGTTTTAGTGCCCTGAGGAGGCTTAAGACATGGCTTAGATCATCGATGAGTCAAACAAGGCTGAATAATGTGGCCATATGTCATGTGCACCAGAAGAAACTGGACAGACTGGACCTTGAAGGAATATGCCAGTCTTTTATCAGTGCCAACGATAAGCGCAAAAAGGCTTTTGGGTCCTTTACTTGAGGGTTGGGCTTTTTGGGCGGGTGTCTGGGAGGAAGTTGGGGGTCTTTTTGATTTTGAATGAGCGGCAAGCAGCTAGTGCGAGTCGTGGCTGTAAAACAAAAGGGCAATAAAGTGTTCCTGTTTCTATTGAAATTGCGTGGCACAGACCTTTCTATGGATTGAAATGCTTTAATGTGATTATGGTTATAGTTGTACTTTATTCATCCCTAATCTCTGCCATTACAAACAACAAAACAAGAAAAGCTAAACTAGGGCGATGTAATACAATGCACAATTAGACATTATGGTAAAACATTTTAACCAGTTAAGCCCCAAGCCTGTTTTTCAGGTCTCAGGTTTGAAAATGACATTCCCAGAACAATTGACTATATCTTCACTTCTAAAAGGGTTAAACTAATAATCTTTTTTCTCAAAGCAATGATAAACCTGTGAGTTGGATGTAGAAAAAGTCAGAATCAATATAGATGTTTTTAAAGTAAATTCAGATTGAAAATAGTAAAAAAATGTAAATGATAGTGTCCGTGCAAAAAATAAACCATTACTTATTGTGAAAACCACTCTTGAATGATGGGATGGTAGACTAAAAGCTTTAGGAATCCAAAGTACAACATATAATAAGTACCCTGTATCAAGATTGATGCAAAACAAGTATTTACAAGGCACACCTTTATATGATCATTATAGTTATACAAAATAAGAGAATAACAGAATAACGAAATCATTCCAACTCATACTACAGTTTAAAAAGGGAGTGATTTGTAAAATATGCATAAAGAAAAAGTAAATCTGTTCAGTTCTGTTTCAAATGGGTGTTGTTGAGATGTATCCATAGATTTAGTCCCTAATGTTGCTCTCAAAGTGCACCAGATTGATGCTTTTAACTTCAACATTTAAAAAAAAATCTTACCGGGGGAGCATGCCCCCAGACCCCCCTAGAGGAGGTTAGGTCCCCCCCCGCCCACACCCCCCGTCAAATTGTCCCACCCACATTGAGGATGCTTCCTACGCCCATGCCTGAGACACAGTTTCGTGACTATTGTTGTGTTTTGCCCCCACGGGCAGGGGCATGGTGTTTAACAGGTTTTAGTGATTTTTTATGTATTTTCCTTTAGAATGGCAGGAAATTAGTATTCAAATTTGTATTGAATTTGTGGTCCCCCCCAATGTAGACTCCATGAATATGGCCCTGGTATATCAGTATGTAGTGTCTCTACTTTAAAGAGTCCTCTCCTGTTGATGTTCAGGTGTATATCAGTATGTAGTGTCTCTACTTTAAAGAGTCCTGTCCTGCTGATGTTCAGGTGTATATCAGTATGTAGTGTCTCTACTTTAAAGAGTCCTCTCCTGTTGATGGTCAGGTGTATATCAGTATGTAGTGTCTCTACTTTAAAGAGTCCTCTCCTGCTGATGATCAGGTGTATATCAGTATGTAGTGTCTCTACTTTAAAGAGTCCTCTCCTGCTGATGTTTAGGTGTATATCAGTATGTAGTGTCTCTACTTTAAAGAGTCCTCCCCTGCTGATGTTCAGGTGTATATCAGCATGTAGTGTCTCTACTTTAAAGAGTGCTCTCCTGCTGATGTTCAGGTGTATATCAGCATGTAGTGTCTCTACTTTAAAGAGTCCTCTCCTGCTGATGTTCAGGTGTATATCAGCATGTAGTGTTTCTACTTTAAAGAGTCCTCTCCTGCTGATGTTCAGGTGTATATCAGTATGTAGTGTCTCTACTTTAAAGAGTCCTCCCCTGCTGATGTTCAGGTGTATATCAGCATGTAGTGTCTCTACTTTAAAGAGTCCTCTCCTGCTGATGTTCAGGTGTATATCAGCATGTAGTGTCTATACTTTAAAGAGTCCTCTCCTGCTGATGTTCAGGTGTATATCAGCATGTAGTGTCTCTACTTTAAAGAGTCCTCTCCTGCTGATGTTCAGGTGTATATCAGTATGTAGTGTCTCTACTTTAAAGAGTCCTCTCCTGCTGATGTTCAGGTGTATATCAGCATGTAGTGTCTCTACTTTAAAGAGTCCTCTCCTGCTGATGTTCAGGTGTATATCAGTATGTAGTGTCTCTACTTTAAAGAGTCCTCTCCTGCTGATGTTCAGGTGTATATCAGTATGTAGTGTTTCTACTTTAAAGAGTCCTCTCCTGCTGATGTTTAGGTGTATATCAGTATGTAGTGTCTCTACTTTAAACAGTCCTCCCCTGCTGATGTTCAGGTGTATATCAGCATGTAGTATCTCTACTTTAAAGAGTGCTCTCCTGCTGATGTTCAGGTGTATATCAGTATGTAGTGTCTCTACTTTAAAGAGTGCTCTCCTGCTGATGTTCAGGTGTATATCAGCATGTAGTGTCTCTACTTTAAAGAGTCCTCTCCTGCTGATGTTCAGGTGTATATCAGTATGTAGTGTCTCTACTTTAAAGAGTCCTCTCCTGCTGATGTTCAGGTGTATATCAGCATGTAGTGTCTCTACTTTAAAGAGTCCTCTCCTGCTGATGTTCAGGTGTATATCAGTATGTAGTGTCTCTACTTTAAAGAGTCCTCTCCTGCTGATGTATATCAGTATGTAGTGTCTCTACCTTAAAGAGTCCTCTCCTGCTGATGTTCAGGTGTATATCAGTATGTAGTGTCTCTACTTTAAAGAGTCCTCCCCTGCTGATGTTCAGGTGTATATCAGTATGTAGTGTCTCTACTTTAAAGAGTCCTCTCCTGCTGATGGTCAGGTGTATATCAGTATGTAGTGTCTCTACTTTAGCGCTGAGAGTACAAGGGAGACCGGAGTGGATTCACGCTACAAGATGTCGTCTCTCCCCTCTACCGGATGCTGGCGTGTGAAGGCAGTCATCATCATCGTCATGCTGGGTCTTCTGTACCTGGCCAAGGTCGCCCTGCTAGATGGAGCTGTGGAAATCCCAACGACAGGTGGCGAGGGATCTCGCCCGTCTGAGGAAGAAAATAAGGTGCTCTTATCTACGAGCGCAGACGACTTGACCACTCAGGGCTCAGACCCTGAGGGAAAAACGACACCAACGGGCAAATCAGTGCCTAGCGACAAGGACAGGTTGTATCCAATCACCACACAGACACTCAGTATGGTGCGAGAGACACAACGAGAAAGAAAAGGAGGAAGAATCAGGAGGATTGTCTCCCTCCCTGATCACAAATCAAAGACTATTTATTTTAACTGTCCAGCTTCAATATGTGATTCATCTAACTGTATTATTGTATTTTATGTGTCCTCAGTTTGGTCAACATGGGAGATATATCCAATGGACCGGTACCGTGCGGACGGGGTGGCGTCGGAGGGGGTGAGAATGGCACTCGACACCATTGAAGACATGCCCCCAGAACTGTGGTGTAGCACGAGAGAGCAGTATAAGACAATGATAAGGGATGACGTAACATGTAGAGTGAGGAAACCAGATTACCAGGTTCCCAATCCAGGTGCTACTGTATGCAATACTCCACTTAAACATTCACAAAAGGCCTTAATCACTCCTTTTAAACGAGCTAAAACTAATTCTGCAGTAAACTTAATGTTAGACTACGCACATGAACATAATATTAGTAACGGTTGGCTGTGCCAAAACATGCCAGAATCCATGCATTCTCCTATGTTTAGCCCAATCCCGTTTGCAAGAGTAGACTATAAATTAATCAGTTGGAACGACATTTACTCTAGGATTAGCGATGAGGCTGAGGACTGCTACACTCCTTCATACCCAACAGACTCTGATAAACCGTTACAGTCTCTCTCATTGTTGAGACAGTAAATACAAATTATCTGCCTGACGGTTTCAAACGATTGATGTTTTTAAAACTAATATATGTGAAGAAATACATTAACCTAGCTTTTGAATACAGATTCCAGTTAGCTCTGGTACAAACTAATTGTTCGGTTAATTCCACAAGTCCAACATGCACAAAACAACCACACATGGCATCTTTGCTGGTTGAAGCTTTGGTAACAGTTGTGCCCTGGTTTGGCTCCAGAACAGTGAACTCCGTTGAGGTTAAAATACATGATTGTACGCAACCAATACCCCTAGGCAATCCCCCTACACGGGACTGTTCAATATATGTTCCCCCAATTGTAGTACACGAATGGAAGAATGTGTCCATCTGTCTCCAGAATGAAGCAGGATCTCACACCTCTCCGGATGTGGGACACAGCGACTGTAATACCATAGTGAGGGTAACATTAGCCAGAATTCCCCTCCCATAGAGAGTTTACTTAGTTTGTGCCGACCGGGCTTATGGCTGCGTACCATGACGTTTTTTATGGCACCTGTTATCTAGCCTACCTAATTCCTTTAATCCGTAAAGTAGAGGCAAATGAGATTGCAGCGATACTTCCCTCTCTACACAGGAACAGCAGGTCCATTACAAAAGGACAACAGGTAGCGAGCCTATTTTTGCCCTGGTACGGCATTTATGTTAGTCAGCAGGAGATCATGGCATTATCCAAAGTAGTGGAAAATTATCTAAATGTATCAAATATCCCGATGTTAGCGGAACATAAAGAATTGCAGGAAGTTAGGACGGTAGCACTACAGAATCGCATGGCGCTGGACCTCCTCTTAGCTGCCCAGGGGGGCGCATGTAAAGTAATTGGTGCGGAGTGCTGTTCCTTTGTCTCTGATGCCACACTGGAAGTTATGGATATGGTTCACGATACAGCTAATGGGATAAAAGAATTGCATGAAACTCATGGGTTTACATTTGGGGATTTAAGTGGAACCCTTGGATCCTGGGGAGCGGGGTTGGTTACATTTGTTGTTACTGTTGCAGTGTTTATCTTGGTTGTGCTAATCCTAGTGACCCGTTTGATCACTGTAGTTAAATTAGCCATACGCAGGGTTGCCAAGACTACCCTCCAGGCCCCGAGCTTCCAGACCCATGGGTCTCCATGGCAGTTCCTGTACCTTGGGTACCTCCTTTCAGCGATTGATAAATTGATTAAAGTTGACACTCGGAATAAAGAATACATGTTTTTGACTTTTCCTTCCTCAGGTTGTTTACAATAAAATGTCTGACTTTTCCTTTTCAGATTTTTGAACAAATGTATTTGAATAAAATGTATGTAGTAAAGTGCCTTACTCTTGAATAAGTGTATTGAAGTAAACGTAAAGTAACGTTAAAGATTGAGGACACTGTACCTTTACAGATTACAGATTGATCGATTCATCACTGTGAATTTATCTTAACTTTGAATTGTAAGTGAATCCCTAATGATTCTGATTTATACCTCAATTGGATTTCTTATAATCCTACATTCTAAATTGTGTTTTAATAAGTAATTGCCTTGAAGTAAATCTTTAAGATGTAAGTTGAATTTGTGTTTGATGAATGAGATTAACTGAGTGATAAATGATAAAAGATCTTGTTTTTGAAACATATATTTTACTATTATATTTTTGTATTGCATGTGTTATTATTGTGCCTTTTTGATAAAAGAAATCAAACACTGAAGAAAGATGATTTTTTTCTATTATGGTTGTCTGTATCAACCATCCTCTGTTGCTCTCCCTGAGGTTTCTCCCATTTAAACTGGGTTTTCTTTGGAAGTTTTTCCTTGTACGATGTGAGGGTCTAAGGACAGAGGGTGTCGTATTGTCATACTGATATTCTGTACAAACTGTGAAGACCACTGAGACAAATGTAACATGTGTGATATTGGGCTATATAAATAAACATTGATTGATTGATTGATTGATTGACCATTGTGATGGACTGTTCCAATCTTATTCTGCTTTTGATATGATTAATGTAATGAGAAATCCACACAACTCTGAGGACGTTTTATTTGATTTAAGTAGTGACTGAAATATTCTTAGACTAATGTTAATTGGTTATCAATAAATTGATAAAAGGGTGGATCTGTGAAGGAAATATTAATATTCTGTGCATGGGAAAATGTTAGTGTTTTCCAGAGATGGGGTCGTTACTAAAAAAAAGTAATATATTACATATTACTTTAAAAAAAAGTAATATATTACACTACTTCGTTACTATCTACATAAAGTAATTCGTTACTTTACTCGTTACTTTACTCGCAGGGCCGGCCCGCCCCTCCCTACAGGCAGATCACGCAGACTGCTAAAGTTTAAAATGTTCTCTTTAGTTCAGTTTCCATTGTCGCATAAGACTGATCCAGATAGCTCCTGAATGTTTTCCTATCTGACCATGGCTGTCCTCTGTCTCTTCCTATCTGACCGTGGCTGTCCTCTGTCTCCTGCTATCTGACCGTGGCTGTCCTCTGTCTCCTGCTATCTGACCGTGGCTGTCCTCTGTCTCCTGGTGGCTGTCCTCTGTCTCCTGCTATCTGACCGTGGCTGTCCTCTGTCTCCTGCTATCTGTATATTTTGCGCAGTCTATCTCTGCTCACGCTGCTGCGTCAGCGTGTTCTCCTGCGTGTTGGCCATGTGTTGCACTGGAGCCAGACTTCAGCCGAGCACGTACGAACTGCGCATGCGTGAGTGGCAATAACTCTCCTTACCAGCAGGCAGCGGTAGTGTGTATTCGTCATTCAAAACAAGCAACAACCGGAAAACAGAGAAGAAGAACTACGTGTGTGTGTGTGATATAAATAAACAACAGCTATGTGCGTTATTGGGTTCGGGAGCAGAAGTTTCTCTCACACCTAGGGGTTTTTAAATCTACTCTTAAAACACACTTCTTCTCCC
Organism: Pseudochaenichthys georgianus; assembly: GCF_902827115.2. Classification (NCBI taxonomy): domain Eukaryota; kingdom Metazoa; phylum Chordata; class Actinopteri; order Perciformes; family Channichthyidae; genus Pseudochaenichthys; species Pseudochaenichthys georgianus. The sequence continues at coordinate 2,216,697 of NC_047512.1, read as the reverse complement.
TGGCCTTTTAGTCAGAGCGGAGCACGACTCCTGACATGTCCCTGTGTTTTTTTATATATCTGTTGTAATTTATTGTGATTGTAGTAATGTGTTTTTATGTGATTGTAGTATTTATTACATGTACAGCACTTTGGCCCGACCAAAAATCGCTTTTAAACTTGCTTTATAAATAAAATTAGATTTTATTTGACAGTACACCTCAAATACATCACTACACAACCTGTGGTATAAGGGAATGACATGTTTATAATATGCTGCAAAACACAACAGATATGCAGGGTTGCGAGTCTGTTTCTAAGGCCATTTTATTTTTGGTAGTCTGATCATTTTAACAATAGGATCAAACTGAAAACATCGTAAATGTGTTCTAGATACATGAATCCTTGGTTCTTTTAGACCAGAACAGACTGCTAACTCAACAGGAACTATAAAAAACATCCCAATCAAAGTTTAAAGTCACAACATTTTATTAAACAAGCAGATTATTGGAGAAACTACTCGGCAGATTAATGAACAGTGAAACTCGCTCTGGACTTTAAGGTGAATACTTTACGAAAAAGTTTTCCCACACTCTTAACACCACTATGGTTTTAAGAGTGTATGAACACGAAGATGTGATTTGAGAACATCTGATCTAGTGAACGTTTTCCCACACTCTTCACAGCTGTATGGTTTTTCTCCAGTGTGAATACGTTGATGTGTTTTGAGACCACCTAATGTAGTGAAAGTTGTCCCACACTCTTCACAGCTGTAAGGTTTTTCTCCAGTATGAATATGTTGATGTGATTTAAGAGCACCTGATGTAGTGAACGTTTTCCCACACTCTTCACACCAGTACGGTTTTCCTCCAGTGTGAATAAGGTGATGTGTTTTGAGACTACTTGATTGAGTGAAAGTTTTCCCACACTCTTCACACCAGTACGGTTTTTCTCCAGTGTGAATAAGGTGATGTGTTTTGAGACTACTTGATTGAGTGAAAGTTTTCCCACACTCTTCACACCAGTACGGTTTTTCTCCAGTATGAATACGTTGATGTGATGCGAGATCACCTGACCTACTGAAAGTTGTCCCACACTCTTCACACCTGTAAGGTTTTTCTCCAGTATGAATACGTTGATGTGATGTGAGAGCACCTGATTGAGTGAACGTTTTCCCACATTCTTCACAGCTATACGGTTTTTCTCCAGTGTGAATATGGTGATGTGATTTGAGATTACTTGATGTAGTGAAAGTTTTCCCACACTCTGCACAGCTGTAAGGTTTTTCTCCAGTGTGAATATGCAGGTGGCTCTTTAAATGTCCAGATGTTGTAAAGGATTTGTCACATTGCTGACAGCTGTGACGTCTCTCTCTTCCTTTCGGTTTCTAGAACAGACGGACAGAGAAAGAGGTAAAGTCAATCTAAAAAGCATAAATACACAAGTTAACACAATAAAAACTCACTTAATATAAACCTTGAGTTAACAAAATACTACTTATCAACTGTTTGTGTTTATTATATTTGATACAGTAATACTCTAACCAAAGTATATACCAGAGGTGGGGGACTCGCATATTTTTTGACTTGAGACTTGCTTGACTAACATTGATAAAAGACTCGACTTGACTTCGTATTCATGACTTGAGACTTGACTTAGGCGTGAGACAGATGACTCGAAAGGACTTTACTTTTTAAAAAAAATATTTGCATTGTACGAAGCCCCTAGAGGGCAATGAAAGAAAAAAAAAAAGAGAGAAAGTATCTCGTTCGCAGGAGAAAGTAGTAAGTGGAGCGCACAGGAGACAGCCATTTCATTACAGACTGTTATGTTTATGTGGGGAAATACATACATTATTTGAGATACATTTCAAACACGGACTTCATTTTAGGGACATTTCAGCCAGCTACGTTTTAACCACGTGCACGTCTATACACACTATTACGTTCCCTACTGGGCTAGGGGAACCAAAGGGAAGCAACACAAACCAGAGTGGAATTGGTAAAAGTGCTCTAATAGAGCCCTTCGTGCCAAATGGAGTCGAAAGCTTTATTGAAATCAATGAAACAAGTGAATATCTTAACATTTTGTGTTTGGTGTACATGTTTGTTAACCAAAGTATGAAGGGTATACACATGGTCGGTGGTGCGGTGTTTTGGGAGGAAGCCAATTAGATTTTTACTCAATATGGATTGTTGGTTAACCTGTTAAGCCCGAAGGTTCCCGCCGACGGGGACCCTGGGTTTTTCTTTCACAACACTGTGTCTCAGGGCATCTTAATATTTAAAAACCTATTAATGTGTTATACCAGATTAACGAGAAGAATCTCAGCTAACTGACAATATGAACCATTTTTACAGAAACAAAACACAAGTCTCACAAGAGACGTTAGCATTAGCCCTAAGCTAAAACGGGCAGATGCTACTTCCGGTGCTAACTAGCAAAAACCATCATTAAAACTTAATATTTTCTGCACAAACTACATATCATCTGAAAGCTGATACTCCACAGATTATTTTTGTTATAAGTATCATCACTGTAGGACACAAACTCACTGAGCTAGCAGCCAGAATAGAGAAGAAAAAAAACAACAGTTTTCAAAACCATAACAATAATTATGTCTTTCCGTTGCTGTTTTGTGATCAAAGCTCTTGTTCAAGGGAATAAAAACGCTGCTTAAGGTTAATCCAATGTCTCTTAGTCACTTTAGAATTGTTCCTGATAATCTATCATTACATTCATGGCAGCAGAGTAGGTACAAAGTTTCGCAGTTCCGAGCTAATGCCGTTTACGCAAACCTCTCTCTACTTGACATAAGTGTTTAGCGGGACTTACTAACTGTCACTCGATTCTATTGGCTCCAACGGTTCAGAAAAGGTGTCAATCACCCAAATCGACCAATGGGTTCCAAAGATATGATCCTAGTATAAACTACGCCCACTCCGGCTCCATTACGCATTACGCAGCCAGAAGGGAGAGCTTCACCACCGAGCAGGTGCTAGAGATGCTAGCTGACGATAGCTTTGATCATACCAGATTACTCTTCGTCGGATGATGAAGATCTCCTCCAGCCAGACCTGGATCCGGACAGTAGTGACTCGGATGTTGAACTTCTACACCAGGTATGTAATCTCTCTGTTTTTATATATTACTTATGTGTTTGGTGAAACTGCGTCACAGTGCTAGCTTAGCCAAGATTAGGCAAAATGCTAAATAGTGTTACTTGTCTTTTTGGAGTTACATTTTCTAAATGAATGGCCAGTGAATGAATATATATATGTGTTTACTTATTTATTTGGCGTAATATTATTCATTTATTGTCCAATATTATCCTTTTTATATTACTTTTGTGTTTGGTGGAACTGCATCAGTGTTAGCTTAGCCAACAGGAATTATTAGCCGAAATGCTAAATAGTGTTACTTGTCTTTTTGGAGTTACATTTTCTAAATGAATGGCCAGTGAATGAATATATATATATATGTGTGTTTACTTATTTATTTGGTGTAATATTATTCATTTATAGTCCAATATTATCCTTTTTATATATTACTTATGTGTTTGGTGGAACTGCATCACAGTGTTAGCTTAGCCAAGAAGCTACAGGAATGATTAGGCAAAATGCTAAATGGTGTTACTTGTCTTTTTGGAGTTACATTTTCTAAATGAATGGCCAGTGAATGAATATACATGTGTTTATTTATTTGGTGTAATATTATTCATTTATAGTCCAATATTATCCTATAAGTATAAGCCAGTGAATTAATCTAATCTCTTTGTTAGATGAGGTGTGACCCCAGCAGGACTGTGTACTGCAGGAAGTGCCAGGTCCCTCTGTGCTTCACTGTCAAAAAGAACTGTTTCAGGGAGTGGCACGACCTAAATACGGGAACATTCAGGTAGGTATAAAGTTCAGGTAGGTATAACATTTTGCGAGTGTTTATTTAAAAATAATAATACTTGTTTTTATATACCGAGTGTGATTTTATTGTATAGTGTGTTGGTAAAATATTTGTTGTTTTTACAAACCTACAGTGTGGTTTTATTGTATAGTACGTTGGTAAAATGTTTATTGTTTTTACAAACCTACAGTGTGGTTTTATTGTATAGTACGTTGGTAAAATGTTTGTTTTTACATGCCTATAGTGTGTTGGTAAAATGTTTGAAATAAATCTGCCCCAGTTGGAGTCAAATGTTACCTATGTTTCCGTTTTTTTTATTGTGAAAGTACACCTACACACAATGACCTACAGTGTAGTTTTATTGTATAGTGCGTTGGTACAGTTACATACACACACAGCTACACTTACACATACACACCTACACATACCCACACAGCTACACTTACAAGAATATTTTTTATATTTTTTTAAGACATTTTTGTTTGTGTGGGTTGAATGAATACCTATAGTGATGATTCAATGTAATGCAATGATTTCTATAGTCTGGTACCTGAAAAAGGTCAAATGGCACTGATGGAACCAAATGTGCCCTAATCTTATTCCGCCTGGACTTTATTTTCATAAACCTCTCTAAAAAGGTCAAATGTCACTTGTTTTGCATCAATCTTGATACAGGGTACTTATTATATGTTATACTTTGGATTCCTAAAGCTTTTAGGCTACTAACCCATCATTCAAGGTTGGTCTTCACTATAAGTAATGGGTTTTCTTTAGGCGGAGACAGGAATTTACATTTTTTTGCTATGTTCCATCTGAATTTACTCTAACACAGACAAATCTATATTGATTCTGACACTTCTACATCCAACTCACATATGTAACCTTGCTTTGATAACAACAATTATTCATATAAACCTTTTAGAGGTGAAGTTATACTAATTTGTTCTGGGAATGTCATTTTCGAGCCTGAAACCTGAAAAACAGTCTTGGGGTTTAACAGGTTAAGGAAATCTTGTATTCTTTTATTTAGAATGCTACAGAATAATTTCCCCAGACAGCTGCTGACACAGATGCCACGGTAGTTATTAGGGTCTGATTTGTCTCCACTCTTATGAATGGGGGAAATGAGCCCTTTGTACCAGATGTCAGGAAAACATCCTGACTGCAATACGATATTGAACAGCTTTAACACTGTACCCTGCATCTCTGGGGTGCTGCATCTGAGCATTTCGTTTTTAATGTTGTCTGGGCCACAAGCTTTCCTTGGCCGGAGAGATTGTGTCTACTCTTCCCAAGTAATTGGGAAATCAAGGGGCTTTTGGTTGTCTGTAATAGTTTCTTCTAATGTTTGGAGTTTCTCTTTTGTAATACATTGATCTGAATTCATTAGATTTATTGGTATGTCTTTGTACAAACTTTCAAAATGTTCTCTCCAGATGTCACCGTTTTGGATGGGTAATGCTTGTGGTTGTTTTGTGTTGAAGTTGTTCCACAGATCCCAGAATTGATTTTGATCAATGGCTTTCTCAATATCCTCAAGTTTCATGTGGGTATAGTTTTGTTTTTTGTTCCTTTTTTGTACATTTATATTTGTTTAAAACGTCATTGTATCTAATATGTAAGGCTGGGTTTTTTGGTTGCTGATGTTTTTCATTTGCTATTTTTCTCAGGTCTTTTCTGATGGTCTTGCATTCCTGGTCAAACCATGTGTCAGCCAACAGGCTTCTGCTTTTTGATAAGGTCAGCTTTAATAGCTGCCTTCTGAAATATCATATTGATATAATCAATGGCCATGTTTACACCATCTTTGGTAGGAACATATTGACTTTGGTCAAATAGTGACATGTCATTCATCAGATCAGGTGAGTTCAAGGCCATGGTGAATTTGTCTCCACTGTCTGGGGCCCATCTGTAAGTAGGATGTAATGTGTACAGCTTACTGGGTTCCCTTGTTGTGTCACTCATTGGACCTGAGAGTTTAAAGAACACATTGATTTGGTTGTGGTCTGAAAAGGGGGATTGCTGTCTGACAGTGAATGCACTGATAGTGGAGGGGACCATGTCAGTGATTGCATAGTCTACTACACTAGACCCTAGAGTTGAGGGGTATGTGAATCTCCCTAAAGAGTCCCCTCTGAACCTCCCGTTCACTATGTACAGGCCTAAGGCCCGACAGAGATGCACTATCTCTTTGCCATTCTGATTGACTTCAGAGTCAGGGCTGTTCCGATGGCTGACGGTTGGTGTGGTAAACAGGGGGGGCTCACCAAATACATGGTGGCTGCCCTGTGGTTCTATGACATCAGGTTCAATTCCTGTTCGTCCGTTCATATCTCCAGTTAGAAGCACATTTCCCTGGGCCTGAAAATAGGCGATTTCTGAATGGAGAGTTTCAAAAATGTCTTCTTCAAAATAAGGAGAATCTACTGGGGGTATATAAATAGCACACACGTATAGATTCCTGTCAGTTATGCCCAGGGTTTGATCTAACCTTAGCCAAATGTGTGATTTACCTTGTTTTACTACTGAGATCTGACAGCAAAGATCTCCTTTATACCACACCAAGATCCCCCCCGATGTTCTGCCCTGCGTATGTTTTTTGATTTTATAGAGGGCACCATGACTTCATTATAACCTGGAGGACAGTGAGTGAGCAGATCATTTTTACACCATGTTTCTGTTAATATAATTAGATCAACATCTTTGATAGATTCTAAGATCTCTGGATTCTCACTCTTGACCTCAAAGGTTGAGTGGAGTCCCTGAATATTCAGGGGCAGCTTATATGAAAAGAACGCATATTTTTTTCAAAAACAAACAATCAAAATGAACCTGTATAGTGAGACAAATATTTAAAAAAAAAAAACTGGGTGTCCAACCAGTCAGAGGTTAAGAGCCACATGTTTTCTATGTTACTGCAAAGAGCCACATCAAACACACAGTCAATGATACCGCTTGTTTCAGTTTTTTGTTTTCTGGAGACAAGATTTCAACCACGTCACTGAGGTATTTTTGTGGCATTGTTGGTGATTTTAACATCCACGTTGACAACCCCCAGGACAGAGGGGCTGTTTGTTTGTAGCCTTTATTTAAACCAGGTGAAGCCCCTTGAGATCAAAAGATCTATTTTTCAGGGGTGACCTGCAAAATAACTATGTCTTGATAACGATGGACTGACTCAGCATGTGACGGAGCCCGCTCACAATAAGGGGCACACCCTAGACTTAAGGATCACAAAGGGTCTGAATATCTCTGAGGTTGTGGTGACTGATGTTGCGCTCTCTGATCATTCCTTTGAGAGCTCCATTTCTGTTCACACAAATGTTCAAAAAGAGGTAACCACAAAGCGATATTTAACTGAAAATACTAGGGAAATGTTTACTCGGAATGTTTCTTCCACACTTGCCCCTGCTAACATCTCAGTAAATGAGCTAGTAGATCATTTTAATTCAAAAATGAAAATGTTATAGATGCCATTGCTCCAACTAGGGCAGGGGTCTGCAAACTTTTTGACCAAAAGAGCCATTTTGCTCCTTTTTCCAAAACATTTTTTTTGTCTGGAGCCGCAAAACATATTTCATAGTTTTTTATTGTTATATCAGACGAAAACTACAGTTTTTTGCATTTATTAGGCTATTTATTACATGATATAAAACTGTTAACCTCTAATAAGAAACAAAGAACTCTTATAAGGAGAATTAAAAATAATACACCGGCCTACTGTAAAATAAATTAAACACAGCACTTGGGGAGTCCTCTGCACATTTGAAGAGAAACAAAATATTATTAAAATGGGCCCACTTTGAAATAAATAAAACGTATAGCTGCACCCTAAAAAGAGTTAAAGGTAGGGTAGGTAAGAATGGAGAAACCAGCTCAAGTGCGCTAGAATTTGAAAGTACACAACCGGAAAAAATATGCCTCTTCCTTCAGACTTTCTTACAGAGCCCAGTGTTTCCCCTATATACAAATAGTGGCGGCGCAGCGCCGCTGCTGAAATATGCACGCCGCTGCTAGGGGGCGCCAGCCAGTACCCAAAAAAAATAAAATGTAATTCTTAAATTATAATAAGTGGCGACCCTTTTTCTTTTTTGATTGTTTGTTATGTGGATTTGTAGTATTTTTGTTACTGTATGTTCAATAAAGGTGTATTTTTGCTAAATGTTGAGACATTGCCACTGTATGTACTAGGCAGGGCCGATTTTTGGTATTAACAGGCGGTCGCCTTGGGCGCCAGATCTGGGGGGCGATGCGCTGGTAGCTCTGGGAGGGAAAAAACATTTTTGTCCGTTGGCGCTCATCCAAATTTTCGGCCTTGATGTAACAACATTCATAATTAAGTAAATGTAACACCCTTTTCACCCCGGTTACACTTTTCATTTGCCCTGTACGATGCGCTGTAAGTGATGAAAGTTGGGGATGTTGGCTTATCAGGCGCCCGCAGCTCACAGCCAAAGTGCGAGCGAGAGAGCGAGCGAGGGAAAGGGAGCACCGGTACCGGCGCTGTTGTTATTAGAATCTAGTGCTTGTAGCGCTAACGGATATAAGAAGTAGATGTTTCTACAACCAGGGTGGAGGAGAGCTCTCCTGTCAGACTGAGAGGCTCAGTGAGGTAAAGGACTCTTGAGTGTTTAGATTTGTGTTTAGTTAATTTTAGTCTAAGTTATCTCAGTGGGTCTCAAACGTTTTGACCACAAATTATGTAAACACATATTTCCAAGGCACTCCTTTATAATTATTAGGATAAATAAAAACAGGTTTGAAATCATTCCAATGTATACTATAGGACAGTAATCCAAAAATATCGTTTAAAGTTGGAGAGATACAAAAATATGCATAAATAAATAAATTAAGTAAAATAAGTTAACTAGGTCAAATAAGATATGAATGAACAACAAAAATCAAATAAGCTACATTTATTTGTTATTGGCTATGGTAGGTTATTGGTTATGTTCACATACTTATTTGATTATTCAAATGTAAACCGATCTTTTTCATATGGGTGTTTTAGAGTTCCCCTAGATCAGGTCTCTAGTAATTGTGTGCTCAAAGTGCACCAGATTGAAGCTTTTACTTTAAAATGTTCAAAAAAATCTTCCCGGGGGGGCATACCCCCAGACCCCCCTAGAGGATGTGACCACCCTTCAATTCAAATATGTTCATACAATAATGAATACATTTGAAGCTATTTTGAAGTATATGAACTATGTCAATACGTTTCTGTTTTTGTATTTGCCTTTTGTAGAGATTTTTCATTTATTCCACGTGCTCCACGCTCACATTATGCTGGGCCCACGTGCCTTAGCACCGCTACTATGACTCCATCCTAGGGGAAACACTGGAGCCCCTCCTCCAACACACACGAACGCGCACATGACCAATGAGGGCACGAGATACGTTTGTGCACAGATGGAAGGCTGACAGGCAGTTAGGCCATCCAGTTATTTTAGCCGGGCCAGCTCAGATGATTGATCGTGCTTTTTACAGCGCTACGGCTTCCAGAGATTAATTTTTGTATGTATTTATTGTCAAAGCATTTAATATATTCATTGCTATCGGGACGTTAAGAGCATTCCATGGAATATAAAAAAAAAAAAACCTGAAATAAATTACATTGAAATATGACTGACGATCGTCAGCTGTCTTCCTCTCCCTTGTTGTTCCTCGATACGTAAAGGCTGCACCACCGTTGACAACTTCTCTCTAAATATCAAACATACCAGTAAACCAGCATCGTTTGCTGTGAAAGCATATAACTCTGTCCACGCAGAATTAAATCCTGTGTTCCTCCGGTACTTTTCTTTGATTTATCCATAGTTCTCTCATCGAGCCGGGGGTTATTCGCCTCCAAGAAAAGGCGCTCGCGCGGGACCGTAGCAGGATGTGACGCATATTTTAGTTGACCTAATTAAAACCGTTTTGTTTTTTATTTATGTGTCACAGTATCACCTCAAAATACAAGATACGAAACATTTTCAACCATGCAACACAAAAAAATATAAATATAAATATAAATAGTCCTACAAATACTTTAACCTGTTAAGCCCCAAGCCTGTTTTTCAGGTTTCAGGCTCGAAAATGACATTCCCAGAACAAATGACCATATCTTCCCTTCTAAAAAGAGTTAAATTAATAATCTTTTTTCTCAAAGTAATGATAAACGTGTGAGTTGGATGTAGAAAAGTCAGAATCAATATAGATGTTTTTTTATTTTAAAGAAAATTCAGATTGAACATGGTAAAAAACTGTAAATTATAGTGTCCGTCCAAAAGATATTTTGTACGTATAGTGAAAACTAACCTTGGATGATGGGTTAGTAGACTAAAAGCTTTAGGAATCCAAAGTACAACATATAATAAGTACCCTTTATCAAGATTGATGCAAAACAAGTGATATTTGACCTTTTTAGACAGAGTTAGCAAAAAAAACCTCTTCTTCGATTTTGACACGTGACATCTCTTTCTGACCGTTAGAGCCAATAGAATCCAAGGGAAATCGTCCCGCACACACTCATGTTTAAAAAAAAGGTTGCGTCTTCGCGCATTCAATCTTGCTACAGAGCGTAGGAATGGCCTGCTCTGATATTTGAAAACGGAATTGCAGTTTTATTGCTTATAGATTATCAGAACATTTCAAAGGGGACACAGCCACATTGGATATGAACCTATGGATTAACTACAGCATCGTTTTAATGCCATTGAAGACCAGTTTTGACCAGACAAAACCAAGGTAAGCCATGTTAGCGTTTTAGGCTACCTTGCGCCACATGTTTTGATGTACGTTTTTGTTGATAATGTCGCGAGTTTGTATCTTTCAGTGTTGAGGTGGGCAACGTTAGATGTCTTTACGATCATAAACGATGTGTTGGATGTGCAGCTAGGATAAGTAATAAGGGAGCTAGGAGTGATTTTCGGTGTAGTAATAGGTTAGCATTTTTCGCTCTGGGCTAATTCAGAGGGTCAGTGTTAGCATTGTGTGTTTTTTGAGAAAAAAAATGAAAAAGATCAGTTAAATTAGTTTTTTCCCGTTATATGGATATTAAATATGAAGGTTCCTTAGACGTTGTTTCCTGCAAATGACGCGATTTTGGCCCCGGAACCGAGTCTGTGGGGTTTAAGAGGTTAAAAAACAGTTTGGATGTGTTCCAGTCAGGCTTTCGTCCAAACCACAGCACTGGGACCACTCTTGTAAAAGTGTTCAATGACATCCACTTATGGCGCATTTCCACTGCAGGGCCTCGCACGGCTTAGTACGGTATAGGTAGGCCAGGCTCACTTTATGCGGCGTTTCCAATACAGTTTAGAAACTGGAGCAGTAACCATAGTAACGCAGTGTAGGCGGAGCCATGACGTCATCTTCAATGTGAACCACAAAACCAACATCAGCCGTTAGGTGTTAGCACTCAGAGCTCCTCATATATGTTCAGAAACTAAACCGAAGTTAAACAAGTACAAACCACAGACTGTCTGTGTCATGGAGAATACAGTCGCTGGTTTATTTATGTCTGTAGGCCGTTGTTGTGAGTGTGGACGGTCAGAGCATATACTGCGTTAGCTTAGCCGATCTCCATTCAGAGAACCCGCAAGGTTTTTCGCCTGCCGTCTGTCTGCAGACTTGTCAAAGCATTAATTTGTGGTTTTTACTAACCAGTAGGAATGTAACGACATATTGAATATCGCGGTAAATAAATGTCTCAATCAGAGGTCTCGTTAACCGAATATTTTCCGTCTATGACGAATTTTTTTAAACAATGATGGAAAACTCTGAAAGCAGTCCGTCATTTTGACGGATTAGAACAAACTCTGAACAGCGCCAAAGTTTCTGCCAAAAAGGAAATTATACCGTTTCCAAAACCAACTGTACAAATCATTGAAATGTCTGTGAGTTTTGGCTTTACGCTGTGCGCACTCCCGCGAGGTGCAGTGGGCATGCATAACACGGCGCTAACAGTTCACAAGCGTGCGTCGCGCCCCCCGTTGACAGTTCACGACCGTGCTCCCCCCCCCCCGTTGACAATTCTCTCTCAACATGAACCTAAAACAGATAACACAAAAGGACATCGTATTTACAGGGCTCCATGTACATACCTAGAGACATTGACAAGAATCAACAGTATATTTATATCTCGCCCTGTCAATAAGCCTCACCTTCTTGGCAAAAACTGTATTGTTTTTGAAGTGGTGGAGAGAAAAGGCACAGTTTGACCCACTGCTGTCACCCATGGCCAAAGCATATCTATATATATATATATATTTAATCGCGATATTATCGTACCGTGAGTTATTGGTATTGTTACATCCCTACTAACCGGTATCAGTATGTTACTTCGGCAAAACTGCTCCACCTGTTAGAAATCATAAATCTGCTCAAAGATTGTTGGTCACCCTGTCAGAGACTTTCTGACTTGCTGATTTTACTCTAGCATAGTCCAAAGCATCTTCGCCACAAATAGCTGAATAAGCCTCCCGTGCTCGCCCAGTGAGTACACACTGAAGTAACAGCACTTTGTCCCAATCTGACCAGTTTCTTGCCTCTGCTATGTGTTCAAATAGAGTAAAAAAAATGTCAGGGTCACGCTCATTCAACTTTGGCACTAACCGCAAGTAAGAAATAATATCGCCACTACCTGGTGCCGACCTATCAGAACCATCCTCCACCGGAGCAAGCTTGCCCTCTCCAATCAGCCGTAATCTAGCATATTCCACCTCAAATGTCATCTTTCCACCTCCAGCACCTTCTCACATTTCATCTTTCCCACCTCCAGCACCTTCTCCACCTCTAAACGCTTCTCTGCCTCCTGCTGCTGACCCCTCAACTTCTCCTGCTCCATCCTCAACTCCAACGTCTGATTAAACTGCATGGCCAAAAGCTCCTTTTGCTGCTCGAATGTCAAACCAGCCGTCTGAACCACTACTGGCACGACCCCTGCCGCACCAGACTCGCTCTTCTGCAACACTCCCCGCTCAAACAAAGATGACAGCTTTAATCTCACTGTTTCCGCTTGCTCCCTACAACAGCAACTTCATAATGCTCTGCTATTTCGACCAACTGCGCCTTCTGGCAATCATCCAAGAAAGATACTGAGGGCGCATCCACAAACGCCGACAAAGAGGCCATAATCTATTGCCTATCCCCAATCAGAAAGCAAAGTATTAAACTGTCAACACGCCTGGGCAAAGACAAAACCCAACAGAGGATTTCCCCCCCAACTGCCCAACCAAAATCTTCCTAATCTCACCTCGTCTTCATGTGGCTTGCGGCGGGTAATTACGCACTGCAACCCGGCGGATTTATGGAGCGACCTGCACGCAGGCAACACCAGAGGATGTGCCCCCGAGACAGCTGTCCGAAAACAGCTGACACTAACCACATCGCCACAACACTATGAAAACAAACAGACGCAACCCAGGGGGAAACGCCACTTAAGCCTAGCGGGGGAAACTCTTTACAAAAGCGTAACAAGCAGCAACGTCTTACCTTCTGATTGGCACACAAAACCTGACGCCATGTCAAACACTAAAGCTTCCTGAAACCCAAAAACATGATGTGTCCCCCAAATAGCAGCGCCGAGCCAGCACACAGCTGGACCACCTCAACTAATTAGCTGCTCAAATGACGCCATGTGCTCTGAGCACGACACTAACTTTTAACCCAATAACCCGTAGGACGAGCCCCCATTTGTTATGACCTGGCTCAAAAGGCCACAACAAAAAGGAGACGCACCATGCCAACGGTTATCAAAACATGTTTATTTAAAGGAAACAATCCAAATGAAATGAAGTGCAGCAATAAGTAAGGCATGAGGTGTGGACGTCAGTGGTATCAGTCGTGTAAATCAGTGTGAGAAAAAGTTTTTAGAGAGTACTTGTCCATGGACAAGTGAGTTTGGAAATGTACTTGTCCGAATACATTTTTCAGTTGTCCAGAATGGACAAATATTGGGGCCACTGGAATCTTCTTCTTCGTCATCGTATTTTACATTTTCCCACGGTTTTTACAACACCGCTAACGTAAGTGAGCGGTAAGATGTTACTGCATCACATATAGGGTTGGTTATCGTTTGGATTTTAACGATTCCGGTTCTGCTTTTCGATTCCGGTTATTTTCGGTTCTCGATTCCGGTTCTTTGAGAGGGTAAAAGTAAGTCCCATGACAAACTGGGAGAAAAATATATTTATGAAAACATTAAGTCAAATCTGTATTCCTATTTACAAATCACTTCATATTGTTTAATTTCTTACGGTTATTGAATACAATATTTAAAAATAATCTCTGCATTGTTTAGTTAGTTCTAAGTGGTGCAGTTTGAGAATGTACAACTGGCCCAGTGTCCTCTGATATAACACTGCAACCTGCCTGTGAGACAGAGTCCAACCACACATGTCCAACACATAGGCCTAATAATAATAATAATAATAATAATAATAATAATACATTATTATTATCTCAAAAAGAGAGATGCTAACAAATAATCTAGGAAGTTTAACCACTTGGATAAAACCGGAGGTGACAAGTCTCAGTGTCATCCTGGACTCAGATTTGAACTTCAACGCCCATTTAAACAAAGTGACCAAAATAGCTTTCTTTCATCTCAGAAACATAGCGAAGTTAAGACCATTCATAAATCAAAATGATGCAGAGAAGCTAATTCATGCTTTTATATCTAGCCGACTAGACTACTGCAATGCACTATTCACTGGTCTCCCCAAGAAAGCTAGACTCCAGCTCATTCAAAACTCTGCAGCTAGACTACTAACGAATACCAAAAGGAGGGAACACGTTAGTCCTGTCTTAGCTACTCTACACTGGCTTCCTGTAACTTTTAGAATTGATTTTAAGGTGCTTCTCCTCATATACAAAGCTCTAAATGGACAAGGACCCAGCTACATTGCTGACTCTCTAATGAACTACACACCCGCCAGAACACTGCGATCATCAGATGCAGGTCTATTAGAGGTCACCAGAAAGAGTCATAAGAAGATCGGCGATGCAGCCTTTGTAAACCACGTTACCCAACAATATTAGGGAAGCCAATACATTAGGCATTTTTAAAAGGCTCTTTACCAAAGCAAATCTCTTTACCAAAGCATTTTACTGATTTTACAATATTATACTGCACTATTCTCTGTGATTGACATTGCACTATTTCTCTGTTTTATTCCCCATGTTTTTATTTTTAATTATTTTATCCCACTTTATGCTTTGCTCTTGCTGCTTGTTTTACACTGATTGTATGTCTTGTTTTTTACTGATGTAAAGCACTTTGAACTGCAATCCCCTGTATGAAAGGTGCTATACAAATAAGTTATTATTATTATTATATTTATAGCCTATAGGCCTAGCGCTTTTCTACAACTCAAAAACGCTTGCACATGTCCTGCAATACACATGCTGCAGCTGCCCAGCTGCTCACTGTTTGTAAAAGTAAATAAATAGTATTTTCATTTCAATAATGTACTTTCTATACCCTGCTTCATAAACAATACTAACATGACATCCCTGTGCTCCTCCGAGTCTGGGGGTCCGGGGATGTGAGGACAGCGCGAGGACACAGACAGGGAGGCTGCTTCACTTCATAAAGGAAATGGCGGTCAATATTAACGACACAGGAGCTAAAACGCTTAATAACCTTCATTACGTGTTAGAGAAAGAACATAAGAAAGTTTGACAAAGATGAGGCTGTTAAACAGGCAGCGGATCCGCTGTGTGTAGAAAGAGAGAGAGAGATAGACGCTGAGCTGCACCGTGCAGCGATCAGCTGACACGGAGCATAGAGAGAGAGCGCTGCGGTCCGCGGGGCTCGGCCTCGCCTCCTGTCCTCACTACTCTTAATCCTGGGACCGGACAATTGTTATTTTTTCCTTCCTACTCGGAACCGAGTTTTGCTTCCCAACCCGGCCACTGTGCTACACTTCCCGCCCCGCCCCCGTCTAACTGTACAGAAAGCGGCGAGATGCATTTCCTTAGGAATCGACAAGCAGAACCGAAACTAACATTTCTAAACGAACAATGGCGGACACGGACAATTTGCGAATGAGTTCTGCCTTTTGTAAACTGAATGTATCAATAATTTGTCAATAAATCGGGGCGAAAAACATCACTTGTCCACCGGACAAGTCAATTGAAAGATCTACTTGTCCGATATTATAAATAACACGTCCCGGACGGTGGGACGTGTACTTTTTCGCACACTGGTAAATGCAGGGTGAGGGTTGCATGAATGTGTATGTGTGAGAGTGTTGAGGTGCACAAAGTAAAGCAACTAAAGTAACAACAACATATACTCAACAAACCCAGGGGCCTGTAGGGAAAAGCAGAGAGAGCCCAGAGAGGAGCAGAGAGGCTCTGAATAGCTGCAGGACACCAGACCCAGGTGCCCTGAGTTACTGCAATCACTGCAAACACCAATCACCACAGCACAGACAGGACAGCCAGCTCCTCTCTCCTGATGCACCCACAGGGGCATCCCACAGACCATACTAACCTGAGAGGCTGTCCACCAGCATCACCTGGGACCCAAAGCATGCTCCAACAGAGAATCTGAACTGCTACCATCTGATGGAGATTCACTAAGTCAGCCTGAAGCATCCTTTGTGCTCCAGTCAGTCCTCTTATGCCCCTTTCACACCAGCGCCTTTTCAGCTCCGGCTCGGAGCTAGAGCCTGAAAAGCGCCGGGTGTTCCAGTTCACACCGGAGCTGCGCCGGCTCTTAGCTCCGGAATCCGCTTCATTTCCAGCTCCAAAAAATTGTCGGTCCAGAGGCAAGAGCTTTGGAGCTAAGAGGAGACGTCGCTTACGTCTCTCTTACGTCGAGGCGTGCAGGAAACTAAAGCCACCTCCCATGGGTCGACTGTCAGCCTGCCTACAAGCAGTAGTGCCTATAAACACACTTTATAAAGTCAGGCAACACTAACCAGGCTTCCGTGTGATCTGTTTATTTGTGACCTTACTTTGACCATCCGTTCACTGTTATCGATCATGTGGAGAGAGGCAGACGTGTTGTTTTGTATTATTGCAGCTATCGGATGCAAGTAGTCAGTTTAGCTTCGGTTGCTATGCCCAACATCACCCGTTTTATACCAGAGAAACTTTCATAACAGCGTTGTGATACCAAACAGTGTCAATTCAGACTGACACACATTCACTTAGGCTAAGGGGAACTAGGGATATGCATCAGCTGCTTGTGTGAGTCGGACAGTGAATACTTTAGAGCGGCCGCTGCAGTGTGAGCTAACCGGGAGCTAACGGGAGCTAACCGGGAGCTAACGGGAGAATAAACTCCTGTGGAAGAGCAGCACTGCAGCGGTCGGTAAATGCTGCAGAAACACATTAATAAACAATGAACCACGGCACTCTGGAGCAAAGTATAAGGTTGGAGAAGTCGTTATTCAATTTATTCTGGCTTCGTGTGATTAAAAGCAACACGATCATCGACCCGACGCAGTTGTTGTTGTTGTGAGCTGCCGTTGGGGAGCAAATCAGCGACGTAAACGGTGACGTCATGACGCAGCGAGGGCAGCTCTGGGCGCCAGTGGGCGGTGTGAACAGAGCGGGAGCTGAAAAGGGAAACCGGAGCTGAACCAGAAAAGCTCCCGCTCGGAGCTAGAAACTGAAAAGCGCTGGTGTGAAAGCCGCATGAGAGACATTTGGTTAACCTGTTAAGCCCTGAGCCTGTTTTTCAGATCAGATGCAGCCTGAAGGCTCTTTGAGCAGCTCTCACTGGTCCTGCTGTTATGTTACATGTTAGTTGTTTGTTTCTCATGTATTGTGTTTGTCTTATGTGTCTATGTTGATGTTACACATGGAGCTGCTGTGATGCAAGTCACATTTCAGACTTGATCTGACAACTAAAGAATCGTAGACAACAACGTTCTAACCTCTATCTAACCATATTGTGCATTCATATTGTATATTTCAAACGGGTTGTGATCTTTCATTTGGGGATAACAGTGTTAGGCATTCGTGAGGTGCAACAACGTGAACGTGAACCTTTCTGTTGGCTGCTTGTTAGCAGACCCTCCACGCGATAGCAGAGCGAACAGGTACAGCCAGCGAGGGATCATTGTCCACTAGTAAATCGATTGCAGATGGCGTCGTGCTCGCGGACGGATACAAAAATAATAATGAATGGGTCGGGAAATATCCTTTGGTGGCCGTTAAACCTGGGCGGCCCAAGTGAAGGCTCTGTGAGGGAAACCCTGGACGTGAATGTTGAATTGAGCCGTCCCTTACAGATACCATCTCTTCACGTATTAGTGATGGGAATCCCGGCTCTTTTTAGTGAGTCGGATCATTTGGCTCGGCTCACTAAGAAGAGCCGGCTCTTTCGGCTCCCAAGCGGCTCTTCGTGTTACCACAGTTTACCAGAGCCTCAGTTTCGCCGCTGCGAGGCTCCGGCGCTCGCAGTTCACGCGCGTGCTCCACTAGCACAGGAACACGCTTTGCTGGCGGTGAAAAGAATCCCACCAGACTCCTTTGCCCCTCCAGCAGAGGGATGTCCTTCTCCTGTTTCCTCATTTCAAGCGATAAAAACTCTTCTGGACGCCCTCGGCTCGAGTCCAGGGCGTTCCGAGCTGAATAAGGGCGTCAAATGACGGCAAGACGCCCGCCTGGTGGAAACGCTGGAATTAGGAATATATTGTGATGAAGTGCACACTGACCTGAGCTCCAGGAGTCTCCTTGTTCTCCTCCATGCTGCTCTCAGTGCTCCTTCTCCGGCATGTGGGGCTCTGAAATAATCAACACAACTACAGCTGACACAAAACAAGGACAACTCAATACAAACCGACACACACAAACCAAACTAATCCACAGCTACTTCGTAGGTTCATAGCAGAGGTGAGAAGTAACCAAGTACATTTACTCAAGTACTGTACTTAAGTACTATTTAGAGGTACTTTTACTTTGCTTGAATATTTCCATGTAATGCTACTTTTGTCTGCAGACAATAGGAGACATTAATAAAGCTGCTTCTCTGAAGAGGAGAAACTCACAGCTCCAGGACTCTGTAAGTCAGGAGAGAACTAGAAGACAACAAGTCAATAAAACTGAGGCTTCATCCTGTAACATAAAGGAGTTACCTCACAGAAACCAGTAATGCTAACGGCAATAAAGAAGAGTATACCGTCCTAACACAATATGCTGAAGGCACAAGGGGAGCGTTTACTCAAACTAAACGGTATGCATATAAACTTATGAATATACTGTGGATAAATAATGTTAGAGAAAGTCATTATTAAGGTATCACACACAACAAACACACACACACACACACACACAATTGATCCATTTAGTCAATGTGATGCTAAGCCGAGGAGAACATGAT
The DNA here is from genome assembly GCF_902827115.2 of Pseudochaenichthys georgianus. NCBI lineage: Eukaryota > Metazoa > Chordata > Actinopteri > Perciformes > Channichthyidae > Pseudochaenichthys > Pseudochaenichthys georgianus. The sequence goes on along the minus strand of NC_047512.1, from coordinate 2,197,494 downwards.
AGAAAGGTCAGATAGTTATTAACATTACATGCACATGACTTTAACCATTACGATAACAAGTTGGTTTTCTGTGTAAATTATTATTAATACAATACAAATATTTAGATATAATTCATCATAATCTGTGTAGCAACTCACATTCTAACTTACAGCTCACAGTTTGTTCACTTTTATTTCATTAAAATGACTTTATTCACATAGAAAGTGACATTAACGGTTGTGTTGAACCACGGTTATAACGCTATCTGTGTCATTAACTATCACTAAGTTAACACAGAAAGCAAACATTAGCCAGTAAGACTGTTTAGATGTACTCCATGTACACAGCATGTTCTGTATATTGTGTATTTCTTTAGATACTCTAGTGATAATGGTGTCCCGTGTGTAAACTTGCTGCTAATGCTTCATTTTTATTATATCTTATTGTACTCTTTTAAATATGCCTAACTTGTGTAATGCCTGAAAAACACTTCTGCTGTGACACAATCATTTCTCAGTTTAAGGTAAATAATTATTAAATAAAGTATATCTATTTATCTAATGAGCTGAACCGTCGCTTAGCTTAGCGCTAGCTGCTAACTGAAGAACCCCATTCATTTCAATGGGAAAATGCTGCGTCACATGGAATTGCGATGCTAACAAGCATATATTAAAACTATATCTATGGTAAAGAGCACCATCACAACAACTCAAACTGTCTTAAAGACAACTGGTGTAATACATAACTAACATAAAGTCAGCTTAGCATTACAAATCAACTGTTCCTCACCCAGAGCCGAACTGGAATAATAACTGTAGCTGTTAGACTTTAAGACTTTAGCTGTTAGCCTTTATTTAAAGATAATTTGACTGTTTTTGGCGCACCATATAACGTTTTTTTGTGAGTTTCTTTCTTCCAATATTACAGCTGTGTTAAATAAGATAACTTCTGATTCGTGATTAACTGTAAACTAAGCTAACAGGTGTAAATACACTTAATGAAACCTCTGCGTGTGTTTAATCCACTCACCTCTTCTTCTTGTTCTTCTCTCGGTTTTTTTGTCGGATTGCAAAGAACTTTAAAATCACGCCCCATCTACTTCCTTCTTTTTCTTCTTCAGTGTGTATTGGCGGTTGGCAACCAACCTGTAGGTGCATACCTCCACCAACTGGACCTGGAGTGTGGACAAGAGACTAAGCAGAAAACAATAAACAAATAACCAAAACTCTAGATTATTTTAAATTATCAATTTCTCTTAGAAACGTAATAATCTCTCAATATATATTGCCTGATGTTTTTCCCTAACAGCCCTGATAGCGACAAGTCATGGCATTTTGCTTTCTTCAGTGTCCTGGAAAAGCACATTTCTCTGAGTACTAGATTTCCTGCAAAGCAGTAAAACATGCTCAACAGTTCCTGGCTGGCTGCAGTGTATACTACTTTCCGGTTGGATTGCTTTCCTATTATACTTAATGTATGATTGAGCCCTGTATGACCTATTCTCATCCGAGAAATGACATTTTCCTCCCTTCTTTTAAACCCAACCTTCCTTCCATCCCCACATACCTTTGGAATGTTATAAAGATGTCTTCCTGTATCACTAAGGTCCCAATGATCTTGCCATGTTGTTTGTGCATATTTCTGAATGAATGTTTGAACCTCCGCTTTGCTGAGTGGAACTTCTATGTCTATGTTCATACTTCTGAGTGTTTGTTTGGCCAGAATACTCCCCTGTTCATTACCCTCCACACCAACATGAGCAGGAACCAGAGGAAACGAGTTGCTATGCCTATTTTATTTGCATTTTATATAACATTAGAAATACTTCATTTATTATGTCCGTTCTAGAGGAAGATCTGCCTGATCGTATACTCGATAATGCTGAAAAGCTGTCAGATGCAATTACACTGTTATGTATTTCTTTCTCCTCTATCCATTTCAATGACAGCACCAATGCCAACAGCTCTGTGGTGTATACTGACACATGGTCTGTTACCCTTTTCTCTATATGTGTATTCCTCACTGGGATATAAGCTGCTGCCCCTGCACGCCCTGTCTCTGGATCTTTGGAGCCATCTGTAAATATGATTGTTGAGTCTGAGTGATATCTTGCAAAGTGATTCTGGACTATGCGCCATACTGGTAGTTCTTTCTTTTCCTTTAACTCCTCTCGGTATATTGGGTCTTTGGCAATGGGGAACAACCAGGGTGGAATGGACGAGGTGGGAGCTGTGGGGCAATACTGTATTTGATTCAAAGCGATACTTGCTGCTTTAAACATCGCCAATCCATCCAGCACTTGTTAAATGTGCCTCATTGTGCTCACAGCAGTCTTTCAAGATACTTTTCGCAGGATGACTTTCACTTGCCCCTGAAGGTTTACCCAGAATGCAACATTAACTTCACTCTTCTTATCCTTAAAGGCATTTCTCCCATTCCACCTGCATTGTTGATACTGGAGATGTTTTAAAAGCCACTACATTCTCAGGGCCTGAGCTTGGAGGACATCCAGCTTTTTAAGGTTAGATTCTGCTGCTGCCAGGAACGCTAACACACCCATCATCGAATACAGGTCTCATGAGTGCCCGATATATATTCAGAAGTGATGACCCTACTCGCTCCCCACTCCTGCCCCGCCAAACACTGAAGTACATTGTTGACCTTTTTACATTTATTTGAACTTTTCCTATATGACTGCTCCATGTTAGCTTTCCGTCAAACCAAACACCAAGAAGTCTTATTGTATAACCTGTTCAAGAGGTTTGCTCACACCATTTTAACGATATAGGAGCAATGTTATGGCGTTTTGCAAAACAAATGAAAAATATTCATAACCCAATTATATGCTTTAGAACCAATTCCCAATGATTTGAACTTGATTAGTAGTCCTTCCTTCCAGAGCAGGTCATCAGCCTTTTCAACATCAAAGAAGACTGCAATCACTACTTCCTTGTTGGTCTGTGCTTTCCTGATGTCTGATTCTCAGCAACATATAGAATCCATTGTGTTCCGACCCCTCTGGAACCCACTTTGATGTGGGGACAACAGAGCTTTACTTTCTAAGATATACGGTTAACCTTCTGGAACCATTCTCTCCATGATTTTGCACAAATGAGATGTCAGGGCAATAGGCCTGGAGCGAGATGGATCTGAAGGGTCTTTCCCTGGCTTCAGGATGGGCACTATTATCGCTTGTTTCCACACTGAAGGAAGTTGGCCAGAATCCCACACCCTGTTAAACAACCTTAACACAATGACTAGAGAGTTATCTGTCATGGGTTCCTAGTGGCGACTGGTCATTAGGGGCAGGTGGGGCACAGCCCCACCTAGTGTCAGCAGAAAGTATTACAAATAATGATTACAAAAAAATGCAAAAAATAATTAAAAAATATATTAAGATCATGTTTAATCATCTGATTCCTCTCATTGCTGTTTTAGTATGTGTTCTTCTAATTAGTGTCTACAGTGTGTGCTTATTGAGCTGTTTAGAGGCCATGTGGGACAAAACCCGATCCTGCCCCTCCCTCTCTCTGTCTAAGTCAACGGTGACTGCAAAAACTACACTGCGCATGCTCAGAGTATTGTCTATTTCATGTGTGTGGCAAAAAATAATGACCCGAGGGGCACTGAGCTGCCATCCCCACCATACGTCATCTCACATCATTCAGAGCTGATTGGCTGTAAGTACGTGTGCCGCGAAAAGTGTGGTGTGTGAAGAGGAGGAGAGAGACGCGTCCTAAAACCAGGAAGTAAGCTGCGCATGGCTTCCCTCCACAAAAAAGCAACGAGATTTCTCCATAGGATTTTAGAAAATAGCTCCAATTAAGATCTGTGGGAACAAACCTGTTAGATAAATGAACTTTTTGTTCAGCCGGATAATATCCACATGTCTACTCTACTTATAATTTTCAAATCATAAATCTATTGATTAGATTAATGATAGACTTTTGAAACTACAAGAACATAAGGAGGACTTTTACAAAAAAGTAATAGAGATTTTTGTCCAGAAGGAAAGGAAAATGGACTTAATCTTCAAGTCAAGGTAAGACTGCAATTTTATTGAAATGGGATCTTACTAAGAGAGAACAATTCAATATTTAAATGATAAAATTACATGTTTTGGGTATCCTTCTGTGGAGCTGTCGGTTTAAAATTAATTGAAGCATCAGACAAAAGAGGCTTTTGAAGATAATATTATATTTTGATTTAGGTCAAAATATAATATTTGTAAACCTGAAGAGTCGGAGCCAGAGCCTCACCAGCCTTGAACCTCACTGCAGAAGCTTATATATAGACATCGTCTTTTGTGCCCCACCACTTTTGTACATAGAGAAACGCCACTGTGTGTTCCAGCATTTTGTAACAAACACCATCTTTCCCAGGAGTGGTTTGGCGAGCACTAATAATTGCTCTTCTCAACTCAAACATATAAAATGCAGGTCCACCTGATCTCCTAACGCTTCTACTCTATCCAATATTCTCGGGTTTCCATTCGTGTATTATGTCTGCACTGCCGGGCTTCCTCTGTAAGGTTATCTGAACTATGAACTTTCCTAAATGTTTGAGCTAGAAGTTCCGCCTTTCCTACGTTTGTGACAGCCATTTTGTCGCCTCTGCTCAAAACTGGCAACTCATAGTTCCTTCGAATTCCCCCCATTCTCCTAATCATGCCCCAAACATCTGCAAGCTGTACTTCTCTTCCAATACTATTGCAATATTGCCTCCAAAAAGTGTGTTTTTGCGTTCTTATTGTTCTCCTCACTATAGCCTGGGCCCTTTTACCCTGATTCAAAGCTTCCTGAGAATGGAGTTGTTTGAGTTGCCTGAATGCTTTATTCCTGTCTTTAATGGATTCACTACATTCACCATTCCACCAGGGTCCACTCTTGGTACGCCTAACTCCTGCAATTCCCGGAATTGTTTCTTTAGCTGAATGAATGATAACCTTAACCAGCTCATCATTGAATTTATTTATATCATCATTTTCCTCTTGAAGTGTTTTACATCTATTCGCACTTACAACTTGGAAGGCATCCCAATCAGCCTTTCCCAGTTTCCATCTAGGAATTTTCTTTTCCTTTTCAAACCTTATGTTGGTCCCAACTTTAGTCATACCGGATAATGAGCGCCGCCCACTGTAGTATGCTTTACCACATTCCATGCACTTATACCTGCTAAAGCACTAGATACAAATGTCAGATTGAGTACTGTTTCTATATTCTTCGTGCAATTATATCGTGTTCCTTCTCCAGTGTTAATACACACTAGCGCGAGGTCATCTATAAATTCCTCAACTACTGCACCATTTACATCTGTGCTGCTGCTTCCCCATAGCGAGTTATGTGAATTAAAATCCCCACACCATATTACTTTGTCTTGCAGTGAACCCCCAGCATCCTCTAATATACTTTCATCTAATTTCCCACATGGACTATAATAATTTACTATATCTATAGGTCCTCTATCATTCCATACCTTATAACTATTGCTTCATGATCTGTACCTACATGCATAACTTTGTAACTTTTCCCATTCTGTATGAATGTTGCAACTCCTCCCCCTCTGCCAGAGTCCCTATCTCGTCTAACTGCAGTATATCCCTTCACAATAAAATCCAGTTGTGGTTTGAGCCATGGTTCCTGAATACAAAGAACTTAAAATCCCCACACCCGGAAATCGATCAAGACACTCCATTTTGAAGAACGTCCCAATAGCTGAAATGTACACGGAGGAGTCGAGGAGGGGGGAGGGAGGAGGGGTGCGGGAGGAGACGAAAGGGAGGATACACGCGAGCAGACTACGCGGAAGTGTTTTCACTACTTGCGTATAAAAGCCCCGCCCCCACCTTAACAGCTGGTCCATTTCAACACAGGAAAACCGAAAACTGGAAGATGAGTGGAAAAGCGTCACATAAATGTATAAGTGCTCACAGCTCCGTGGGAATTATTATGTGCAATTCATTTCTAAAAGGCTTTCACATTACTATAATTATATTTTTATTTAAATGTACGCTACATTTTACACCAAAACGGAACACAAAAGCAGGACCAACCATCATACATTGAATTCCTTGACTAACAAGAGAAAGATTCATTCATTTAAATAAATATTTAACAACAAATGGGCCGGTTCTAAAGGTTATTCAGTTCAGCCCGACGAGAGGGGATACAGCTGTGCACATGTCATCATTAACAGACGTCGTTTAAGAGTGACGTTTGAGTGAACGAGGACATCCCAATTAATACCTGAGGACTCCTCTGTCCTCGCGTCACCTCCTCGTGTCTCTCGCTCGCATCTTACGGAGGCGGAGCTAAGATGCAAGGAAGGGACGCGAGTGAGGGAAAGGAGGAGTCGAGGAGGGGTATTGGGATGAGGCTCATGTCTCCTGACTCGCTTCCTGCCTCGTCACTTCCCTCTGCCATCTCTCGTCCAGTCACAGGCCAGTGACACCCACCACCGCCTACCAGAAACAGCTAGCGTCTCTTCAGCACGAATGCTATGGCGTTATATTTGTGCCTCTATCCTGAGCACGCAATGAAACATGTTGAGCATCGAAAAATGCTATTGAGTGCGCACTTGAAAAATGTTGAGCACAGAGAAATATATTTTCTCTCATAAAACTCCTGCTCCGTGCGCAAGCAGACCGCTGCACGCGCTCGCTCGACCTCTCCAGCCAGTGCGCGCTCAGCTTTGCCTGCGCTCGCTCAAGTTGTCACAGCGTCACAAATGTGCCACAAAACCAACCAATCTGAGAACTCGAGAAGGTCAATTCTGATTGGCTGGTCGTCTCCAATCATATCTTCTATCTGAGATGAGAGAGGGATTTTCGGTTGCCATCAGGCTGTTGACGTTCTTATTACACATCTATCGTTGACATTTACAGGACATGACAGACTCGAATGAAGAGAATAGCACGCCACAGTGTCAGGTGAGTTATACATTACTAGTTTTCTGATTTCACGTTATTGTTTGCAATGCCTGAGTTTGCTAGCCGGCAACAGCTATAGGGGTAGTTTAAGCAAACCAACAAACCGTAGCCTACATGTACATGAACCCTTCTGAGGAATTGATTACTTGCTGTAAGCATTAGAGGTGGCAGAATGACAAAACATGTTTCTCTCTCTATCACAATTTTGTGTTGACCAGAACCTGGACCAACTTCTGTTTCCTGTTCTACAATGGGCAGTGGCGACTGGTCATTAGGGGCAAGTGGGGCAACAAATAATGACCATAGGGGCACTGAGCTGCCATCCCCACCATACGTCATCTCACATCATTCAGAGCTGATTGGCTGTAAGTACGTGTGCCGCGAAAAGTGTGGTGTGTGAAGAGGAGGAGAGAGACGCGTCCTAAAACCAGGAAGTAAGCTGCGCATGGCTTCCCTCCACAAAAAAGCAACGAGATTTCTCCATAGGATTTTAGAAAATAGCTCAAAATAAGATCTGTGGGAAACGTAGCTGTTAGATAAATGTACGTTTTGTTCAGCCGGATAATATCCACATGTCTACCCTACTTTTATCATTTTCGAATCAAAAATCTATTGATTAGATTAGATGTATGATAGACTTTTGAAACTACAAGAAGATAAGGAGGACTTTTACAAAAAAGTAATAGAGATTTTTGTCCAGAAGGATAGGCAAATGGACTTCATCTTCAAGTCAAGGTAAGACCACCATTTTATTGAAAATGGGATCAGAGAGAGGGATAAGAGAGAACAATTCAATATTTAAATGATAAAATTACATTTTTTGGGTATCCTTCTGTTGAGCTGTCTGTTTAAAATTAATTGAAGCATCAGACTAAAGAGGCTTTTGAAAATAATATTATATTTTGATTTAGGTCAAAATATAATATTTGTAAACCTGAGGAGTCAGTGCCAGAGCCTCACCAGCCATGAACCTCACTGCAGAAGCTTATATATATATATTGACATCGTTTTTTGTGCCCCACCACTTTTGTACATAGAGAAACGCCACTGGTGACGCAATGCAAAGTGATGGCACTTCTGTCACGATATTCATGTTATGTCACGTTTTTATGTCTAGGTTTGGGTGTTTTGCTGTTCTCCCCGTCATGTTTTCCTCCTGGTTTATTGTCTGGTCCTTCTCCCTGTGTGTTTCCCCCTGTCCTTAGTTTCCCTGGTGGGTCTAGTTGTCTGATTGTGTTCACCTGTGGCCCTTGTGTTTCTCCTCCCCTGCCCGGCTGTTTCTCGTCTCGTGATTACCCCTCTCTGTATTTAGTCTGGTCTCTTCCTGTGTTGAGTGTTGGTTCGTCTTTTGTTTGTGAGCGAGTTCACCGTGGAGTGTTTTGTTTGTCCATGTGATATGTTGGATAAGAGCCCTTGAAATAAAGGTAGTATCAGTGTTATCTGCGTTTGGGTCCTACCTGCTTCACTCCTCGTATCAACTTCGCTCTCTAACTGAACACAAAACAAGGCAATGTTAAAGCGCCTTTGAGCAGACGAGGCATAAAGTGAATTAAGAATGGTAAAACTGCGCCCCCTGGGTTGTCATTCCTAAATTATGAATGACAGCTTGTGGAAAGTTTGCTAGACTACTGGTTGCATGGCAACTAGGCATCTCGCGAGTTGCGGTAATTGGTTAGTACAATAAAGGAAGGATTTGTTTTGGAATTATTTTGTGTTCCGTTTTTTCTTGGGCGGCCCTCGATCCAATATTGGGTACCTAAATTGGTCCTCACTCATCATAACTTTGAGAACCCCTGCTTTACACGGATCAGTCGTCCTGGTCCCTTTGCAGAAAAACAGCCCCAAAGCATGATGTTTCCACCCCCATGTTTCACAGTAGGTGTTCTTTGGAGGCAACTCAGCATTCTTTCTCCTCCAAACAGGTCCAGTTGAGTTTTTACCAAAAAAGTTCTATTTTGGTTTCATCTGACCACATGACATTCTCCCAATCCTCTTCTGGATCATCTAAATGCTCTCTAGCAGACTTCAGACGGGCCTGGACGTGTACTGGCTTAAGCAGGGGGACACGTCTGGCACTGCAGGGTTTGAGTCCCTGGTGGCGTAGTGTGTTACTGATGGTAGCCTTTGTTACTTTGGTCCCAGCTCTCTGCAGGTCATGGACTCGGTCCCCTCGTGTGGTTCTGGGATCTTTGCTCACCGTTCTTGTGATCACTTTGACCCCACAGGGTGAGATCTGGCGTGGAGCCCCAGATCGAGGGAGATTATCAGTGGTCTTGTATGTCTTCCATTTTCTAATAATTGCTCCCACAGTTGATTTCTTCACACCAAGCTGCTTACCTATTGCAGATGCAGTCTTCCCAGCCTGGTGCAGGTCTACCATTTTGTTTCTGGTGTCCTTTGACAGATCTTTGGTCTTGACCATAGTGGAGTTTGCAGTGTGACTGTTTGAGGTTGTGGACAGGTGTCTTTTATTCTGATAACGAGTTCAAACAGGTGCCATTAATACAGTTAACAAGTGGAGGACAGAGGAGGCTCTTAAAGAAGGTACAGGTCTGTGAGAGCCAGAAATCTTGTTTGTTTGTAGGTGACCAAATACTTATTTTACCGAGGAATTTACCAATTAATTCATTACAAATCCTACAATGTGATTTCCTTGATTCTTTCCCCCCATCCTGTCTCTCATAGTTGAAGTGTACCTAGGATGAGAATTACAGGCCTCTCATCTTTTTAAGTGGGAGAACTTAAACAATTGGTGGCTGACCAAATATTTTTTTGTATGAGCATGTCTACATTTTCAGGGGAGACGCGGTGCTGAGGCGATTCACAATCAGGCCAGCTGTGGAGAAGACCCTCTCAGCTGGAACGGAGGTTGCGGGTATAGCAAGGTATAGTATGTATATATAAGTTTAATTTGGCATATAGTTTGACCTCTATACCGCACCCACTAACCTGGTCAAAATATTTCCACACATTACTCCTTTTTGACGCCATGTCTGTGTAGGACTCTTCTTAGAGTGCAAATCATTACCGGACTATGACTGGTAAAATATGTTGAATACCGGAAAAACTAAATCTCTCTTTCAACATTTTTTTGTACTTTGCCGCCACACACTGTTGCCAAGCAGCGCTTATTGTTGTTTAGGCTGGCCACTCATGTGTCGCGAGTGTTGACAGGGGGCGGGGGAGCACGCTCATGAACTGTTAGTGCCGGAACCTCGCAACGGCTGCAGAACGCATTTGGGCATAAGATGAGGTTTGAGTCTGCGTGATCTGCATGTAGGGAGGGGCAGCAGCCATGTCATTGGCTAGAACCAGCTAGATCTGATGGATTTGGACATAAACGCGAGTGAAGTATAACCGGACGCGAGAGAGAGAGAGATCAGCACCTGCAGCTCTGCACGCTGTGAGGGGCCGGTGAGCGGAGCAAAACACACCTTTAGACCTAACACACTTAGCTATGGCACTGTCGTATACATTGAATTATTACATTTGATAATATGTAATCAACTTAGGCATACCTCCCAGAAATTCGATACCTGAATATTCAATTAATCGTTCCCATCCCATGTAATCACCACACCAAACTTCCTTCCTATGTTTATCGCCTGCTATTTCTTTAAATATATCAGTGGTTAGATTTGGACATGGGTTGTATAAATTGTAGGGCTGTCAAGTTAGCGCGTTAATGCAAACAAAATTTGAAGCCACCAATTATTTTAACGCAATTAACGCATGTGTGTTTTTTGTCCTCGGCCGCACCGTAGTTTCAGAGCGCATCGAGTTTAAAATACCATCTACAAGCTGATGCTGACAGCCCCGCTCCTACCGTCCGCTTGCGGCAGACCACACTTCCACGCTCACCGGCAGGCACCGACTGACCATCGGGAGGACTTGTGTATGTGTGGCACAAGCGAGCGAGAACGTGCACACCTTACGTGTATTGTTGTCGTTAGCATCTGGTGCTAGCTAGCTGCGCTAACGGATATAAGGAGCTGTTTCAATGAAAACAGAGGAGCGAGATTTCGCCGACAACTGCGCAACAACTTGACTTTATGCAGGAAGCCAGACAGCGGGACATTGTACGAAAAGTCAGCACACTCAGCACGGATAGTGCGCGCAACATGATTGCAGCGTCCAGGCAGCTCCCGTACGAGCATATGCCTTGAGTTGCACATAGCTCCATCACAGTGTCTCTCTCTCTCTCCACACACACACACACACACACACAGTATTGTATGAGAGAGGTTCCAGGTTGAATTGAGGCAGATATTTGTAATGTTCAGAGGTTGTTATGTTTAATATTCATGAGAATATTTGTCATTGATAAAATGATAAACAAACATTTGCATAAGCATATTTGTCCACTCATATATATTAGTGCTGGGGGGAAACGATTATTTCGAAAACGATTAATCGGGCGATTATTTGATCGATTAGTCGACTAATCTAACGATTATTTTCTGTTGTTCAATTCATAAAAAACGTAATGTAAAAGAAACGTAATGTAAAAACAAAAAAATTCACGATACTGTGTCTCAGGGGATCGTAATATTTAACAAAGTATTAATGTGTCATACCAGATCAACGGGAATAATCTCAGCTAACTGACGATACAAACCATTTTTACCAAAACAAAACACAAGTCTCATAAGAAGCATCTAAATGACCCATGAGCGAAAAATGCTAACAGACATTGACACAGAACTCAAGATAAAAGTACCCTTATTACTCATCGTAGCGGCACATACAAGATATCCGATTAAAGCTGAGACTCCACAGATTATTTAGGTATATAGTATCATCACTGAGTGATCCGGACTCGCGACAGGGGAAGCAAATACAGTCATCACAACACGTACCTTTACAGAGCTTCTAGGGAGATCGTCTCACCACCGTAGCTGTCAATCTGATCAAAAGACGTGTTCAATGGCATTAAAATGAGAAAAAACGCGGCTGAATCGGTTAATCCATAGGTTTTTAACGTCTATGTATAAAAAAAATATTGAATTTCTAATCCATAATTCCATTTTTATGTAAAAATTGGAGAGCAAATGCTAGCTGCTAATGGTAGCCACCACAGCTAGCTGCCGCTTTAAATGTTCCAACATAGCCGTTGTGCTTGTGTGATATGCCAACTCCATTTGGCAAAGACTACAAATGACAATATCTTTGCGTTTTGGACTAACTTTAAAATATTCCCATGCTTTTGAAGACCTAGGGCGAGATGTTTTCGTTTGAGGGCTTCGTGCGCAATCCTGTGAGGAGGAAGTGGAAGCCGTTTCAGTCTCCATTGTGTTTGAAGTGCGATTGCGAACTGATTGTTGCTTTGGGTGACCCACATGTGTGCGTCGACGCGGAAATATGTCGTCGACGATATTTTGAAGTCGACGCGTCGACGTCGTCGCTACAGCTCTAATATATATAAGAGTATTAAAAACTTGAAAAATATCCCTCTAAGGTACATTTAGAACAGATGAAAAAATGTGCGATTAATCTGATTATTACAGCCCTAATAAATTGATTATCCTAATGTTATTCCTAGGGTTGCAGATTTCCACTGCTGCAAAACACAACAGATATGCAGGGTTGCGAGTCTGTTTCTAAGGCCATTTTATTTTTGGTAGTCTGTTCATTTTAACAAGAGAATAGGATCAAACTAAAAACATCGTAAATGTGTTCTAGATACATGAATCATTGGTTCTTTTAGACCAGAACAGACTGCTAACTCAACAGGAACTATCAAAAACATCCCAATCAAAGTTTAAAGTCACAACATTTTATTAAACAAGCAGATTATTGGAGAAACTACTCGGCAGATTAATGAACAGTGAAACTCGCTCATGGACTTTAAGGTGAATACTTTAAGAAAAAGTTTTCCCACACTCTTCACACCACTATGGTTTTAAGAGTGTGTGAACACGAAGATGTGATTTGAGAGCATCTGATCTAGTGAATGTATTCCCACACTCTTCACACCAGTAAGGTTTTTCTCCAGTGTGAATACGGTGATGTGTTTTGAGAGCACCTGATGTAGTGAAAGTTTTCCCACACTCTTCACACCAGTACGGTTTTTCTCCAGTGTGAATACGTTGATGTGATTTGAGATTACATGATGTAGTGAATGTTTTCCAACACTCTTCACACCAGTAAGGTTTTTCTCCAGTATGAATATGTTGATGTTTTTTGAGAGCACCTGATGTAGTGAAAGTTTTCCCACACTCTTCACAGCTGTAAGGTTTTTCTCCAGTATGAATACGTTGATGTGATTTGAGAGCACCTGATGTAGTGCACGTTTTCCCACACTCTTTACACCTGTAAGGTTTTTCTCCAGTATGAATAAGTTGATGTGATTTGAGAGTACCTGATGTACTGAAAGTTGTCCCACACTCTTCACAGCTGTAAGGTTTTTCTCCAGTATGAATACGTTGATGTGATTTGAGAGCATCTGATCTAGTGAAAGTTGTCCCACACTCTTCACAGCTGTACGGTTTTTCTCCTGTGTGAATACGTTGATGTGTTTTGAGATCACCTGATTGAGTGAAAGTTTTCCCACACTCTTCACAGCTATACGGTTTTTCTCCAGTGTGAATAAGCAGGTGGCGCTTTAAATTTCCAGATGTTGTAAAGGATTTGTCACATTGCTGACAGTTGTGACATCTCTCTCTTCCTTTCGGTTTCTAGAACAGACAGACAGAGAAAGAGAGAAAGTCAATCTAAAAAGCATAAATACACAAGTTAACACAATAAAAACTCACTTAATATCAACCTTGAGTTAACAAAATACTACTTATCAACTGTTTGTGTTTATTATATTTGATACAGTAATACAGTAATATTCTAACCAAAGTATATACCAGAGGTGGGGGACTCGAGTCACTTGACTCGCATATTTTTGACTTGAGACTTGCTTGACTAACATTGATAAAAGACTCGACTTGACTTCGTATTCATGACTTGAGACTTGACTTAGGCGTGAGACAGATGACTCGAAAGGACTTTACTTTTAAAAAAAAAATGTTGCATTGTACGAAGCCCCTAGAGGGCAATGAAAAAAAAAAGAGAGAAAGTTCGCAGGAGAAAGTAGTAAGTGGAGCACACAGGAGACAGCCATTTCATTACAGACTGTTATGTTTATGTGGGGAAATACATACATTATTTGAGATACATTTCAAACACGGACTTCATTTTAGGGACATTTCAGCCAGGGGTGTAGAGTTATTTGTTCAAGCACCAGATCGGCAAAACAGGAGAGTCTGTGAACCAGTCTGCCTTGACCTATGTATTCATGTCTGTGACTCTCAGTATCTGCTGCCCACAGCTGTTTTATAGAAGAAAAACCTCCTTCACTTCATGAAATCTCTGCAGCACCAGGAGGCAGTAACGTGTAACTCAGCAGAATCTCAGAAGAGCAGCACCAGCTGCAAAGAACTGTGCCTTCACTGTGTTTACCTTCATTAGAACAGCTAACGAGCGACCGCAGGCTGCTACGTTTTAACCATGTGCACGTCTATACACACTATTACGTTCCCTACTGGGTTAGGGGAACCAAGTGCTCAAATGCTGGTTGACAACAACCAAAACAAAGAGACTCCAAAAGATTTAAATTCTCTCTCTCTCTCGCTCTCTCTCTCTCGCTCTCTCGCTCTCTCTCTCTCTCTCATAGTTGTCTTTACATTGTTGCTGAGAGACTGGTCAGAGTGGCTCTGAGAGGGGGCAGCTAGCCTCAGCACCAGCTGACATAGGGGACTCTTCTCTGGGTCAGCTCTTGGCTCTGGAGGGCTTGGAGTGGAGGGGACTGAGTGGACCCCATACTTCACTACCGTACAGCGCAATGGGCTGGATCACACTATCAAAGATTTTGAGCCAGATTTTAACTGGAATTTGGACATTATAAAATGTTCTCTTAATTGCATTTAGAGCTCTTCTGGCTCTTTCTTTGAGTGCATTCTCTGCCATGTTGAAACTTCCCGATGCTGTTATGGTTAAACAGAGGTAGGTGTAACTCATACTATGTTCGATGATATGATTGTTTATGGTAAACTGGTATTTGTTCTCCTGACATCTGGGGCGTTTTTGGAAAACCATGACATTAGTTTTCTTCATATTGACTGCCAGGGCCCAGTCCTTACAGTACTGGTCTACTATGTCCAGCTGCTGTTGTAGTCCTTGTTCAGTAGGAGACAGCAGAACACGGTCATCAGCATAAAGCAGACACTTCACCTCTCTATCTAGGAGGGAGAGGCCAGGAGCTGCACAGTGATCCAACTGAACAGCAAGTTCATTTATATATATATTAAATAAAGTGGGACTTAAATTGCAACCCTGACGAACGCCTTTTCTCTGGGTGAAGAATTCAGTTTGTTTGTCTCCAATTTTAACAGCACATTTATTCTCTAAATACATTGATTTAACCAGATCGTACATTTTGCCCCCTATACCACAATGTAGAAGTCTATAATAGAGCCCTTCGTGCCAAATAGAGTCGAAAGCTTTTTTGAAATCAATGAAACAAGTGAATATCTTACCATGTTATGTTTGGTGTACATGTTTGTTAACTAAAGTGTGAAGGGTTTACACATGGTCGGTGGTGCGGTGTTTTGGAAGGAAGCCAATTTACTCAAGATGGATTGTTGGTTAAGGAAATCTTGTATTCTTTTATTTAGAATGCTACAGAATAATGTCCCCAGACAGCTGCTGACACAGATGCCACGGTAGTTATTAGGGTCTGATTTGTCTCCACTCTTATGAATGGGGGAAATGAGCCCTTTGCACCAGATGTCAGGAACACATCCTGACTGCAATACGATATTGAACAGCTTTAACACTGTACCCTGCATCTCTGGGGTGCTGCATCTGAGCATTTCGTTTTTAATGTTGTCTGGGCCACAAGCTTTCCTTGACCGGAGAGATTGTGTCTACTCTTCCCAAGTAATTGGGAAATCAAGGGGCTTTTGGTTGTCTGTAATAGTTTCTTCTAATGTTTGGAGTTTCTCTTTTGTAATACATTGATCTGAATTCATTAGATTTATTGGTATGTCTTTGTACAAACTTTCAAAATGTTCTCTCCAGATGTCACCGTTTTGGATGGGTAATGCTTGTGGTTGTTTTGTGTTGAAGTTGTTCCACAGATCCCAGAATTGATTTTGATCAATGGCTTTCTCAATATCCTCAAGTTTCATGTGGGTATAATTTTGTTTTTTGTTCCTTTTTTGTACATTTATATTTGTTTAAAACGTCATTGTATCCAATACGTAAGGCTGGGTTTTTTGGTTGCCGATGTTTTTCATTTGCTATTTTTCTCAGATCTTTTCTGATGGTCTTGCATTCCTGGTCAAACCATGTGTCAGCCTTTTGCCTTTTAACAGGCTTCTGCTTTTGTTTGATAAGGTCAGCTTTAATAGCTGCCTTCTGAAATATCATATTGATATAATCAATGGCCATGTTTACACCATCTTTGGTAGGAACATATTGACTTTGGTCAAATAGTGACATGTCATTCATCAGATCAGGTGAGTTCAAGGCCATGGTGAATTTGTCTCCACTGTCTGGGGCCCATCTGTAAGTAGGATGTAATGTGTACAGCTTACTGGGTTCCCTTGTTGTGTCACTCATTGGACCTGAGAGTTTAAAGAACACATTGATTTGGTTGTGGTCTGAAAAGGGGGATTGCTGTCTGACAGTGAATGCACTGATAGTGGAGGGGTCCATGTCAGTGATTGCATAGTCTACTACACTAGACCCTAGAGTTGAGGGGTATGTGAATCTCCCAAAAGAGTCCCCTCTGAACCTCCCGTTCACTATGTACAGGCCTAAGGCCCGACAGAGATGCACTATCTCTTTGCCATTCTGATTGACTTCAGAGTCAGGGCTGTTCCGATGGCTGACGGTTGGTGTGGTAAACAGGGGGGGCTCACCAAATACATGGTGGCTGCCCTGTGGGTCTATGACATCAGGTTCAATTCCTGTTCGTCCGTTCAGATCTCCAGTTAGAAGCACATTTCCCTGGGCCTGAAAATATCCTGAATATTCAGGGGCAGCTTATATGAAAAGATCGCATATTTTTTTCAAAAACAAACAATCAAAATGAACCTGTATAGTGAGACAAATATATTTTAAAAAAAACTGGGTGTCCAACCAGTCAGAGGTTAAGAGCCACATGTTTTCTATGTTACTGCAAAGAGCCACATCAAACACACAGTCAATAATACCACTTGTTTCAGTTTTTTGTTTTCTGGAGACAAGATTTCAACCACGTCACTGAGGTATTTTTGTGGCATTGTTGGTGATTTTAACATCCATGTTGACAACCCCCAGGACCGAGGGGCTGTTTTGTTTGTAGCCTTTATTTAACCAGGTGAAGCCCCTTGAGATCAAAAGATCTCTTTTTCAAGGGTGACCTGCAAAAGAACTATGTCTTGATAGCTATGGACTGACTCGGCATGTGACGGAGCCCACGCACAATAAGGGGCACACTCTGGACTTAAGGATCTCAAGGGGTCTGAATATCTCTGATGTTGTGGTGACTGATGTTGCGCTCTCTGACCATTCCTTTGAGAGCTCTATTTCTGTTCACACAAATGTTCAAAAAGAGGTAACCACAAAGCGATATTTAACTGAAAATACTAGGGAAATGTTTACTCGGAATGTTTCTTCCACACTTGCCCCTGCTAACATCTCAGTAAATGAGCTAGTAGATCATTTTAATTCAAAAATAAAAATGTTATAGATGCCATTGCTCCAACTAGGGCAGGGGTCTGCAACCTTTTTGACCAAAAGAGCCATTTTGCTCCTTTTTCCCAAATTTTTTTTTGTCTGGAGCCGCAAAACATATTTCATAGTTTTTTATTGTTATATCAGACAAAAACTACAGGTTTTTTGCATTTATTAGGCCATTTATTACATGATATAAAACTGTTAACCTCTAATAAGAAACAAAGAACTCTTATAAGGAGAATTAAAAATAATACACCGGCCTACTTTAAAATAAATTAAACACAGCACTTGGGGAGTCCTCTGCACATTTGAAGGGGAAAAAATATTATTAAATGGGCCCACTTTGAAATAAATAAAACATATAGCTGCACCCTAAAAAGAGTTAAAGGTAGGGTAGGTAAGAATGGAGAAACCAGCTCAAGTGCGCTAGAATTTGAAAGTACACAACCGGAAAAAATATGCCTCTTCCTTCAGACTTTCTTACAGAGCCCAGTGTTTCCCCTATATACAAATAGTGGCGGCGCAGCGCCGCTGCTGAAATATGCACGCCGCTGCTAGGGGGCGCAAGCCAGTACCCAAAAAAAAATAAAAAATGTAATTTTTAAATTATAATAAGTGGCGACCCTTTTTCTTTTTTGATTGTTTGTTATGTGGATTTGTAGTATTTGTGTTACTGTATGTTCAATAAAGGTGTATTTTTGCTAAATGTTGAGACATTGCCACTGTATGTACTAGGCAGGGCCGATTTTTGGTATTAACAGGCGGTCGCCTTGGGCGCCAGATCTGGGGGGCGATGCGCTGGTAGCTCTGGGAGGGAAAAAACATTTTTGACCGTTGGCGCTCATCCAAATTTTCGGCCTTGATGTAACAACATTCATAATTAAGTAAATGTAACACCCTTTTCACCCCGGTTACACTTTTCATTTGCCCTGTACGATGCGCTGTAAGTGATGAAAGTTGGGGATGTTGGCTTATCAGGCGCCCGCAGCTCACAGCCAAAGTGCGAGCGAGAGAGCGAGCGAGGGAGAGGGCGCACCGGTACCGGCGCTGTTGTTATTAGAATCTAGTGCTTGTAGCGCTAACGGATATAAGAAGTAGATGTTTCTACAACCAGGGTGGAGGAGAGCTCTCCTGTCAGACTGAGAGGCTCAGTGAGGTAAAGGACTCTGAGTGTTTAGATTTGTGTTTAGTTAATTTTAGTCTAAGTTATCTCAGTGGGTCTCAAACGTTTTGACCACAAATTATGTAAACACATATTTCCAAGGCACTCCTTTATAATTATTAGGATAAATAAAAACAGGTTTGAAATCATTCCAATGTATACTATAGGACAGTAATCCAAAAATATCGTTTAAAGTTGGAGAGATACAAAAATATGCATAAATAAATAAATTAAGTAAAATAAGTTAACTAGGTCAAATAAGATATGAATGAACAACAAAAATCAAATAAGCTACATTTATTTGTTATTGGCTATGGTAGGTTATTGGTTATGTTCACATACTTATTTGATTATTCAAATGTAAACCGATCTTTTTCATATGGGTGTTTTAGAGTTCCCCTAGATCAGGTCTCTAGTAATTGTGTGCTCAAAGTGCACCAGATTGAAGCTTTTACTTTAAAATGTTCAAAAAAAAAATCTTCCCGGGGGGGCATACCCCCAGACCCCCCTAGAGGATGTGACCACCCTCCAATTCAAATATGTTCATACAATAATGAATACATTTGAAGCTATTTTGAAGTATATGAACTATGTCAATAAGTTTCTGTTTTTGTATTTGCCTTTTGTAGAGATTTTTCATTTATTCCACGTGCTCCACGCTCACATTATGCTGGGCCCACGTGCCTTAGCACCGCTGCTATGACTCCATCCTAGGGGAAACACTGGAGCCCCTCCTCCAACACACACGAACGCGCACATGACCAATGAGGGCACGAGATACGTTTGTGCACAGATGGAAGGCTGACAGGCAGTTAGGCCATCCAGTTATTTTAGCCGGGCCAGCTCAGATGATTGGTCGTGCTTTTTACAGCGCTACGGCTTCCAGAGATTAATTTTTGTATTTATTGTCAAAGCATTTAATATATTCATTGCTATCGGGATGTTAAGAGCATTCCATGGAATATAACAAAAAGTGTTTTCTGAAATAAATTACATGCCCCATTGAATTATGACTGACGATCGTCAGCTGTCTTCCTCTCCCTTGTTGTTCCTCGATACGTAAAGGCTGCACCACCATTGACAACTTCTCTCTAAATATCAAACATACCGGTAAACCAGCATCGTTTGCTGTGAAAGCAGATAACTGTCCACGCAGAATGAAACCCTGTGTTCCTCCGGTACTTTTCTTTGATTTATCCATAGTTCTCTCATCGAGCCGGGGGTTATTCGCCTCCAAGAAAAGGCGCTCGCGCGGGACCGTAGCAGGATGTGACGCATATTTTAGTTGACCTAATTAAAACCGTTTTGTTTTTTATTTATGTGTCACAGTATCACCTCAAAATACAAGATACGAAACATTTTCAACCATGCAACACAATATAAATAGTCCTACAAATACTTTAACCTGTTAAGCCCCAAGCCTGTTTTTCAGGTTTCAGGCTCGAAAATGACATTCCCAGAACAAATGACCATATCTTCCCTTCTAAAAAGAGTTAAATTAATAATCTTTTTTCTCAAAGTAATGATAAACGTGTGAGTTGGATCTAGAAAAGTCAGAATCAATATAGATGTTTTTTATTTTAAAGAAAATTCAGATTGAACATGGTAAAAAACTGTAAATTATAGTGTCCGTTCAAAACATATTTTGTACTTATAGTGAAAACTAACCTTGGATGATGGGTTAGTAGACTAAAAGCTTTAGGAATCCAAAGTACAACATATAATAAGTACCCTTTATCAAGATTGATGCAAAACAACTGACATTTGACCTTTTTAGACAGATTTAGCAAAAGAAACCTATTCTTTCCTTATCTCTGGCCCCCCTTCTTCGATTTTGAAGTGACATCTCTTTCTGACCGTTAGAGCCAATAGAATCCAAGGGAAATCGTCCCGCACACACTCATGTTTAAAAAAAGGTTGCGTCTTCGCGCATTCAATCTTGCTACAGAGCGTAGGAATGGCCTGCTCTGATATTTGAAAACGGAATTGCAGTTTTATTGCTTATAGATTATCAGAACATTTCAAAGGGGACACAGCCACATTGGATATGAACCTATGGATTAACTACAGCATCGTTTTAATGCCATTGAAGACCAGTTTTGACCAGACAAAACCAAGGTAAGCCATGTTAGCGTTTTAGGCTACCTTGCGCCACATGTTTTGATGTACGTTTTTGTTGATAACGTCGCGAGTTTGTATCTTTCAGTGTTGAGGTGGGCAACGTTAGATGTCTTTACGATCATAAACGATGTGTTGGATGTGCATCTAGGATAAGTAATAAGGGAGCTAGGAGTGATTTTCGGTGTAGTAATAGGTTAGCATTTTTCGCTCTGGGCTAATTCAGAGGGTCAGTGTTAGCATTGTGTGTGTTTTTTGAGAAAAAAATAAAAAAGATCAGTTAAATTAGTTTTTCCCGTTATATGGATATAAAATATTCATAGTTTATTAAATATTAAGGTTCCTTAGACGTTGTTTCCTGCAAATGACGCGATTTCGGCCCCGGAACCGGGTCCGTGGGGCTTAAGAGGTTAAAAAACAGTTTGGATGTGTTCCAGTCAGGCTTTCATCCAAACCACAGCACTGGGACCACTCTTGTAAAAGTCTTCAATGACATCCACTTATGGCGCATTTCCACTGAAGGGCCTCGTACGGTATAGGCGGAGCCGTGACGGCATCTTCAATGTGAACCACAAAACCAACATCAGCCGTTAGCTGTTAGCACTCCGAGCTCACAGCTCCTCATATCTGTTCAGAAACTAGACACAAGTGAAACAAGTACAAACCACAGACTGCCTGTGTCATGGAGAATACAGTCGCTGGTTTATTTATGTCTGTAGGCCGTTGTTGTGAGTGTGGACGGTCGGAGCATATACTGCGTTAGCTTAGCCGATCTCCATTCAGAAAACCCCCATTTTTAAAAGGTTTTTCGCCTGCCGTCTGTCTGCAGACTTGTCAAAGCATTAATTTGTGGTTTTTACTAACCAGTAGGAATGTAACGACATATTGAATATCGCGGTAAATAAATGTCTCAATCAGAGGTCGTGTTAACCGAATATTTTCCGTCTATGACAGATTTTTTTAAACAATGACGGAAAACTCTGAAAGCAGTCCGTCATTTTGACGGACTGCTTTCAGAGTTTCAGAGTTTTCAGAGTCAAAAAGGAAATTATACCGTTTCCAAAACCAACTGTACAAATCATTGAAATGTCTGTGAGTTTTGGCTTTACGCTGTGCGCACTCCCGCGAGGTGCAGTGGGCATGCATAACATGGCGCTAACAGTTCACGAGCGTGCGCCGCGCCCCCCGTTGACAATTCTCTCTCTCAACATGAACCTAAAACAGATAACACAAAAGGACATCGTATTTACAGGGCTACATGTACATACCTAGAGACATTGACAAGAATCAACAGTATATTTATATCTCGCCCTGTCAATAAGCCTCACCTTCTTGGGAAAAACTGTATTGTTTTTGAAGTGGTGGAGAGACAATGCACAGTTCTACCCACTGCTGTCACCCATGGCCAAAGGATATCTCTCTGTCCCAGCAACATCAGTACCAAGCAAGAGAGTTGTTTCCACAGCAGGGGATATTGCAAACGCCCAAACATCCCAGCTTCTACCTGGAAATGCTCATATTCCTAAAAGATAACCTTGATGATGCTGAGCGAGTGAGTTAGAGTTGAGTTACTTGAAAAACTAAAGTGAAACTTGATCTATTCTATTGCCGGGTCTGATTATTATATTGTTGACACTTTAAAACACTACTATCCTACTAAAATGCTGTACAAATCAGATTTATTATTTAATTTAAAAAAGAAAATTCACATTTTTTTCCCTTTTTTCCCAATGTCGTGATAAATATCGTACCGTGGACTTTTTATGGCGATATTATCGTACCGTGAGTTTTTGGTATCGTTACATCCCTACTAACCGGTATCAGCATGTTGTTACTTCGGCAAAACTGCTCCACCTGTTAGAAATCATAAATCTGCTCAAAGATTGTTGGTCTCCCTGTCAGAGACTTTCTGACTTGCTGATTTTACTCTAGCATAGTCCAAAGCATCTTCGCCACAAATAGCTGAATAAGCCTCCCGTGCTCGCCCAGTGAGTACACACTGAAGTAGCAGCACTTTGTCCCAATCTGACCAGTTTCTTGCCTCTGCTATGCGTTCAAATAGAGTTAAAAAAATGTCAGGGTCACGCCCTTTAAACTTTGGCACTAACCGCAAGTAAGAAATAATATCGCCACCACCTGGTGCCGACCTATCAGAACCATCCTCCACCGGAGCAAGCTTGCCCTCTCCAATCAGCCGTAATCTATATTCCACCTCAAATGTCATCTTTTCCACCTCCAGCACCTTCTCACTTTTCATCTTTTCCACCTCCAGCACCTTCTCGCTTTTCATCTTTTCCCCCTCCAGCACCTTCTCCACCTCTAAACGCTTCTCTGCCTCCTGCTGTAGACCCCTCAACTTAGACATTAAATCCTGGATGTCATGCAACTTTTTTTTAAATTAAATGATGACAAAACCGAAGTGATGGTTTTTGGTGCCCCTCGGACCACTCCTATAGACCTAGGATCCCTGGGCCACTCCACCAGGCCTACCATCACAAATCTTGGGATAAAGATGGACCCTGAACTCCAGCTGGACAGCCAGATCAAGGCAGTTGTTAAAAACAGCTTCTTCCACCTCAGGCAGCTATCCAAAATAAAGCCTTTTTTAAATAGTGACCTCTTTGAAACGGTAATCCATGCCTTCGTCACCTCCCGCTTGGATTATTGTAATGCCTTATGTATGGGATAAGTGCATCCTCCCTTGCTCGCCTGCAGATGGTGCAAAATGCAGCAGCACGGCTACTAACTGGCACACGCAAATACGAGCACATTTCCCCCCATTTTATCTTCGTTCCACTGGCTGCCCGTTCATTTTAGGATTCATTTTTTAAACTCTTTTAAAGCCCTCAATGGCCTGGCCCCGCCCTACCTCTCTGAGCTGTTACACAGCTACACGCCAACTCGCACTCTCAGGTCAGCTGATCAGTTGCTCCTGAGGCAGAGTCCTGCATCGGGTCGGGTACCCGCGGGTGACAAACGCTTTTTTCCGGGTTCGGTTCTGGTAAAACAAAGATGATGCGGGTCGGGTCGCGGGTATTGCATAATAAATATATTAAAATAATAATAAATTAGTTTAATATTTAAAATCCTCAGACCTGTCCTCCGCGCATAATCATAACCTCTGCAGCGCGCATCAATCTGCTGCTGAGCCGGATCATTTGGCTCACCAAGAAGAGCCGGCTCTTTCGTCTCCCAACCGGCTCTTCAGTTTACCACATATTATACCTTTTAATTAAATCAAATGTAGCCCTGTTTGACTAATGATTTATATGTGTACACATCATTTAAATTATTCATCCTTTGTACTAAAGTATTCAAAAGTAAAAATTACATGTTTAATATAAATGATTTGCTGTGGCCAATTGTTTTCATTGCATTTACAGACCCTTGTGACTCTCTGATACCACCCAATGAATGCATTGACTTGCTTGTAGAACCACGCTACACAAAACAGATGGCAACACCTATAAAAACTATTTTAAAAAAGGGGCCAATATAAAGTATATAAATATAGTTTTTTTTTCAAAATACCAAAAACATCCTGCATTTTAGCCACGCCTCATTTCGCTCTTTCCAGCGCTGTTTTCGCAGGGGGCTGATTCTGTGAGCTGCAGCTGACCTACTACTAGCTACTTTTCTTAGCGGATGCATGTCAATTTAAATCAATACATAAAACTATTTTTTAAATCAATAAAATCATTTTCTAAATCAATAAAAGCATTTAAATTAATATTGGGAGTCATGTCGTTACTTTGTTGAGAATGTGGCCGTGTGTAATAAGCGGGATAATGTGCACATTGCATAGTGTGCCTTCATGCCGATCTAGATCCCTCCGCAAAAGCAAAACAAAAAACGGCTCGTTCGCGGGCGAGAGCCGGCTCCCGTCGTTCACTTAAAAGAGCCGGCTCTTTGAGCGACCGACACATCACTGCTGTGCGCGCCACATTCGAAATGGCTGAGGTGAAGCTCTCTAGCGGAGAATACAGCATTTTCAATAACACTTCCTCAAGAGCGAAATCCAACGTCTGGGAGACCTTTGGTTCCTAGATGGAGAAAATAACAACATCCCAGGCTTTTTGAGACAAATATGCAACTGCGTGTGTTAATAATTGCACGTTTTCACTGCTCATATATTGGCTATGCGGGTCGCGGATCTTGTGCCGACGGGTCGGGTCGGGTTGCGGAACTAATTGGCAATATGTGCGGGTAGCATATGGTTCGTTATTGCACGTCGCGGGAGCGGGTCTTGAAAATCAGACCCGTGCAGGACTCTGTCCTGAGGGTGCCAAAAACAAAGTCTAAGCGCAGAGGGGACCGGGCTTTCTCTGCTGCCGCCCCTAAACTGTGGAACGACCGGCCCTCGCTCACCAGACAGGCTCCCACACCGTCTGCTTTCACATCCCGTCTTAAAACCCACCTCTTCTCCTTGGCATTCGGAAACAAGTGGAGTGTTGCTTTTATTTGCTTTCAGAGGTCTATTGTTTTTATTATATGGCTGTTATTTTATTTTAAATTATTACGTTTATTCTGGTTTGTTTTGTGTTTGTATCTTAAATGTATTTATATTATGTTGTGTGAGCTTATCTCTCTGTACAGCACTTCGGTCTGAAGGTTTTAAAGTGCTATATAAATAAAGTTGGATTGGATTGGAACTCCTCCTGCTCCATCCTCAACTGCAACCTCTCCTGATTAAACTGTGTAATGGAGTTTCACTGAAGTCAGCCTGAAGCATCCTTTGTGCTCCAGTCAGTCCTCTCAGGGAACACAGAGCTACAGATCAGATGCAGGCTGAAGGCTCTTTGAGCAGCTCTCACTGGTCCTGCTGTTATGTTACTCGGCTCGAGTCCAGGGCGTTCCGAGCGTAATAAGTCAAATGACCGCAAGACGCCCGCCTGGCGGAAACGCTGAAATTAGGAATATATTGTGATGAAGTGCACACTGACCTGAGCTCCAGGAGTCTCCTTGTTCTCCTCCATGCTGCTCTCAGTGCTCCTTCTCCGGCTGGGTCTCTGAAATAATCAACACAACTACAGCTGACACAAAACAAGACAACTCAATACAACCGACAGACACAACCAAACTAATCCACAGCTACTTCGTAGGTTCATAGCAGAGGTGAGAAGTAGGGTTGGGTATCGTTTGAATTTCCACGATTCCGATTCTACTTTTCGATTCCGATTCTTAACGGTTCTCAATTCCGGTTCTTTGAGGGGCAGGGTAACAAAATGATACCTGCTTCTTCCACCAAAAAAAATATAATTTATTGGAGAAACTTCTACACAGGTTAGTTTACAGTAATATTCACATGAATCAGTCTGTTAATATTCACTGCTATGTAACTTTAACCTGAGGACCACTGAAGCTACAACAGTCCAACTTTTAAAGAACAGTTCTTGTTGAGAAAAGCAAGCAATCTGCTTCTCAGGCATACCGGGAAGAAATGTTTGAACATTTTAAAGTAAAATGCTTCAATCTGGTGCACTTTAAGCAGAATGACTAGAGACTAGATCTAGGGGGTACAACTCCAAACACCCATATGAAAAAGATCGGTTTACATTTGAATAATTAAATAAGTATGTGAACATAACCAGTAACCCATAGCCAATAACAAATACATGTCACGTATTTTAGTTTTGTTGTTCATTCATATCTTACTCTTTTATTAATGCATATTTTTGTATCTCTCCAGTTTAAAACGATATGTCTGGTCTACTGTCCTATAGTTTACATTGGAATGATTTCAAACCTGTTTTATCCCAATAATTATAAAGGAGAGCCTTGGAAATATGTGTTTACATAAATTGTGATCAAGCCGTTTGAGACCCACTGAGAACTTAGACTAAAGTGAACTATCTAAACCCTCAGAGTCCTTTACCTCACTGAGCTGTAGTTATCAGCCTCAGTCTGACTGGAGAGGACTCTCCTCCACATCATTGGAGAAACATCTTCTTCCGTTAGAGCAGCTAGCACCAGATGCTAATAACAACAGTGAAGGCTCTGTGAGGGAAACCCTGGACTTGAATGTTGAATTGAGCCGTCCCTTACAGATACCATCTCTTTACGTATTAGTGATGGGAATCCCGGCTCTTTTTAGTGAGTCGGATCATTTGACTCGGCTCACTAAGAAGAGCCGGCTCTTTCGGCTCCCAAGCGGCTCTTCATGTTACCACAGTTTACCAGAGCCTGAGTTTCGCCGCTGCGAGGCTCCGGCGCTCGCTCCACTAGCACAGGAACACGCTTTGCTGGCGGTGAAAAGAATCCCACCAGACTCCTTTGCCCCTCCAGCAGAGGGATGTCCTTCTCCTGTTTCCTCATTTCAAGCGATAAAAACTCTTCTGGACGCCCTCGGCTCGAGTCCAGGGCGTTCCGAGCTGAATAAGGGCGTCAAATGACGGCAAGACGCCCGCCTGGTGGAAACGCTGGAATTAGGAATATATTGTGATGAAGTGCACACTGACCTGAGCTCCAGGAGTCTCCTTGTTCTCCTCCATGCTGCTCTCAGTGCTCCTTCTCCGGCTGGGGCTCTGAAATAATCAACACAACTACAGCTGACACAAAACAAGACGACTCAATACAACCGACAGACACAACAAAACTAATCCACAGCTACTTCGTAGGTTCATAGCAGAGGTGAGAAGTAGGGTTGGGTATCGTTTGAATTTCCACGATTCCGATTCTACTTTTCGATTCCGATTCTTAACGGTTCTCAATTCCGGTTCTTTGAGGGGCAGGGTAAAAAAATGATACCTGCTTCTTCCACCAAAAAAAATATAATTTATTGGAGAAACTTCTACACAGGTTAGTTTACAGTAATATTCACATGAATCAGTCTGTTAATATTCACTGCTATGTAACTGTAACCTGAGAACCACTGAAGCTACAACAGTCCAACTTTTAAAGAACAGTTCTTGTTGAGAAAAACAAGCATACCTGATTCTCAGAATCCAACAGTATCAATTTCATTATGAACTTATTGCACGAAATCATTTTATCTCAAATCAAAGATGGCAGAAAACATGCATTATTGTACTCTGGAGGGGAGTTTGACAAAGTATTACTCAAAAAGTACACAGTAAAAGTGCTTGATTGTACTCGTGGTAGTAGTCCAAGTAGTACAGAATTCAGCATAACCGATTTTATTAAGAACTCATTGCAAACAATGATTGTATCTCATCAAAAAGGGCAGAAAACATGCATTATTGTACTCTGGAGGGGAGTTTGACAGAGTATTACTCAAATAGTACACAGTAAAAGTACTTTATTGTATTTTTGGTAGTAGTCTAACATGTACTGAGTCCAACAGTACCAATTTTATTAAGAACTTATGGCTAAAAATCATTTTATCCCTCATCAAATATCATTGATTGATCAAATATAGCATCAACACTTGTACGAGCGTCAGCGCCACTTCTCGGCGATTACCGTAAATACGATATTAATCGCGCACTCAAAAATGAAGCGCTGCTCATTTGACCAAGCAAATGCGAGAGACGGCTGAGTTGACCGCAGTGTGTAAACTTGCTGCTAATGCTTCATTTTTATTATATCTTATTGTATCTTTTAAATATGCCTAACTTGTGTAATGCCTGAAAACACTTCTGCTGTGACACAATCATTTCTCAGTTTAAGGTAAATAATTATTCAAATAAAGTATATCTATTTATCTAATGAGTTGAACCGTCGCTTAGCTTAGCGCTAGCTGCTAACTGAAGAACCCCATTCATTTCAATGGGGAAATGCTGCGTCACAGAATTGCGATGCTAACAAGCATATATTTAAAACCATATCTATGGTAAAGAGCACCATCACAACAACTCAAACTGTCTTAAAGACAACTGGTGTAATAAATAACTAAAATAAAGTCCGTTTAGCATTACAAATCAACTGTTCCTCACCCAGAGCCGAACTGGAATAATAACTGTAGCTGTTAGCTGTTAGACTTTAGCTGTTAGCCGATAGCTTTTAGCCTTTATTTAAAGATAATTTGAAACTATTTTTGGCGCACATTTTAAAGTTTTTTTGTGAGTTTCTTTCTTCCAATATTACAGCTGTGTTAAATAAGATAACTTCTGATTCGTGATTAACTGTAAACTAAGCTAACAGGTGTAAATACACTTAATGAAACCTCTGCGTGTGTTTAATCCACTCACCTCTTCCTCTTCCTCTTCCTCTTCCTCTTCTTCTTCTTCTCTCGGTTTTTGGCGGATTGCAAAGAACTTTAAAGTCATGCCCATCTACTTCCGGTCCAACCCTAACCCCGGAAGCGGAAAATTATACATTGAAGTCAAGCCCCAGGATGTGCGCCGGAGTCTAATGAGAATATTCGTGCTGGTCAAACGGCGGTACTACACTTCCTTTAGGTTGCTTGGCCCGGAAACACTTTTTCCCATTGACTAGGCTTGTTTGAGACAAGAGAGGCTTCTCAATACTCAAATTTCCCCTCCTCGACTCCCCTCCTCGACTCCCCTCCTCGAGACTTAGTCCCGCCCACAGGAGATGCGAGCGGAGGACCGAGGAGGGGAACCGAGGAGAGAGGAGGGGAAGCAGCAGACGTTTAAAGAAATGAGAACTCCTCTCCTCTGAGCGGTCATATTAAAGCGACGTCCGTTCATTATTACGTGGCAACAGCTGCATCAGCTGTCGAGTGTTTTGTCATATTTTATAATCTCTGTTAGATCATCTGAACATTGTTCCCCCAGATATTTACCTTGAATTCATTGAGAGTGCGGTATAATGAGACAATAACAGGCTACAGATGCGGACACACACACACAAATATATTTATATAAATATATGCAATTTAAAGTATGAGAGCACTCTCATAATAACGTAACACAATCAGAGACTGGATATATCCCCCCCCCCCTATTAAAAGTAAGCAGAGGACACCAAACCAACTAAGACCTGTCTGTCCGCCGCATCTGCGCACTGTACAACACACACCTACACACTGTACCACACACACCTACAGCTCCTAAAGCATAATCAGGCTACAGCCGTTGTGTATTTTATTATGCGAAGCACTAAATGGTTTTAGAAAAATATCGACTCTTTGTTTGTATATATCTACTAAACTAAAGCAAATAAAGAGAATAATGTAGGCCTGTTATACTGAGTGATATATTTTACACACTGCTCTGCTTTCTGCAGGACCTCACAGCTGTTCTCACTGTAAACATCGCGTTGCGATGAGAGCAGTTTCTAAAATAATATCCAGGGGATGCATGCAGAGCTTTCATTGGCTGAGATAAGTCCGGCCGTGTGTCACGCCTCCACCGTTCCCGGAAATGCATCCGCGGAGGAGCCGTGGAGGAACCATCAGTGTATCCTCGGTTATAGCTCCTCCAGAGAGCCTCCTCGACGCTCGATCCTTGGTCCTCGGTGTGCATTTAGAGAAATGAGACGTCCTTCAAAATGGCGCGCTGAAATTCATTTCCGGGTCACTACCGGAGGACCGAGGAGTCGAGGAGTCGAGGAGGGGAAATTTGAGTATTGAGAAGCCTCTAAGGGCTGCTGTCGGATAGTTTAAAAATCAGCTCCTAAGTTCTAACCCTATCGTCTATTCCTTGACCTCTGAGTGAAACGTCACGGGGTTAAGGGATAGTGGATAGGATAATTCAAAAGGACTTAGGAGAAGAGACTGCGGTACTTTAGAGAATCCGAATGCACTTTCACTATCCGACGTGTTTATGATGCGCCAGCGGACGTCATTGTGTGCGTCTGCTGCTGTGGGGAAACTATGGAAACCACAGTTTTCTATACAGCGGACGACAACATGGATGTTTAATAATAACGAGGGACTACTGTAAACTCATCTAGAGATTCTGCACCGTGCTCTGATGCTGCTGCTTTGCTTTATGAACGTGGACAACAGAGAAACATATTCTTCATGACCAAAGTTGGAATTGAAATAAAAAGGAAAGTGAAACTTATGCTCGTCACCCTCTCCCTCCGGTCCACATTAATACAAATGATCCCAATACGTATGATTGTATGAACTAAAGATCTTAAATCAATACAGATGTATTTATTATAAACGTTAGTCCTTAACATCTATCACTGTGTATATCACCATTCAAACATCTTTTAGAAGTTGAACAAACTCCACACAGCTCAGTAAAGACTGTGAAATGTTGACTTTATTTGATCATTTCAGTAAAAACTAACGTTCATATTTCTCTCTTTGATTATAATACTGATGAACGTTCAAAACAAAGCACATTGGCAACTTACCACCTATGTTTTAAAATGCTTAATAAGCACCGTAACTTTCATGATATCATTTCTCGGTCATAATCGGTTGTTTCCGTGAACGGCCGACTGTTGAGTGACGGCAAATGCTGCGGCTGCAATGCATTGTGGGGCAGCATTTTCGCTTCTCCTGCCGGTTAGGGAGGTCCAGTGGTTCCTAAGCTAAAGGAGGTGATAAAGGAAGTTTGAAACCTCCTTTCCTATCATTCTCATCATTCTAGAGAATTCGAACGGCACTTATCATGGCTGCCACTGAGGGACTTCCGGGTCATTTCACTCCTTTAGGAAGGTTCCTAAGCTAAATGGACTATTCGACTTCAGCCCTGCGCAGACCTGCGCAGTTGCGATCAACGTCTTGCTCGTGCGTTGCATGATGGTTAGTCATTTTGTCCGACTTGCTCTGGAGGCACGCCCACATGAGACTTTGAAATCTCGCGGGACAAAGACGCCCGCAGCCTTAAGAGCGAGGCGAGGCGAGTTGGCACAGTTGCTCTCCACGAGCTGCAGAAGCGAAATGCTTGATGGGAAACGGCTCGCTGGTATCTCAGCTGAGCGCTCATTGGTGGTTTTTACCACGTGCTGCTGATGAAACTCTTTTATACTCTTGTATACTATACTGCTTACCGTTTTCATACTTTATATATCTTAGCATATTCATACACACTGTTCATACTGCTCACAGGCTGATATCTAGTGTATTCATACCCCACTGTTTATTCATCATTCAATTCATTCTATATGTTATTCTGTAGATTGTGTACATTACTTTCCACTTCACTGCTTGTTGCACCTGGTTAGAAGCTAAACTGCATTTCGTTGTCTCAGTGCCTGTAATATGTGCAATAACAATAAAGTTTCTCTTTAAGTTAAACCAAATCATTAAAATAAAATCTGTTGTAATGTAATGATTTGGTTTAACCTTATTTATTGAATAAATCATTTAAAATGGCAAGATTAAATCAAATGACATCCATGTTGTACACATCATAAAGCTTAAAGTGGCAGCTAAAGAATTAACACAGCAGCAGGTCTGTTCAGTTCATGCTCATGAAGCTTCATGTGTGCGGATCTGAAGGGACTGATCGTTTGTAGCCTGTCCACCTATCAGTTTGCAAACATTAAGAGGGAGGAGCATTTCTAATGATGGAACCCAGTCACTGGTGTGGTTCATCACCATGACTGAATTAACAAACCTATATAAAGCAATGGAGATCACCTTTGTCTCCAGTGGGTAAAATGGAATTTGTGGTGCTTCCACTGCGTGATGGACAGGGAGACATCACTGTAAGTCTCACAAGACATTTCCCAAAGACTACAAAATGGTGAGTAAACAACTAAATTGCATTCCAACAATCTGGATATGATTTTAAATGATGTAAATTATTTTTCAGATAACAGTTTAGCAGCTGCACTTATGCAGCAAGCAAGGGCTGCAACAAATGCACAAGGTCATCTATCAGTTAAATCAAAAATGGTATTGTCTTTTAATGCAAATCAAACAAATGACATATTCATGTTTATTGTAAACAAATATTTAATTTTCTCTCAATCACAGTCCCTTTAGATCTGTCTTCAGATGCTAGGCCTGCTCCTAACGAGAGGCCTGCTCCTAACGAGAGGCCTGCTCCTGCTGAAAGGCCTGCTCCTGAAAGGCCTGCTCCTGAAAGGCCTGCTCCTAACGAGAGGCCTGCTCCTGAAAGGCCTGCTCCTAACGAGAGGCCTGCTCCTGAAAGGCCTGCTCCTGCTGAAAGGCCTGCTCCTGGAAGGCCTGCTCCTGAAAGGCCTGCTCCTAACGAGAGGCCTGCTCCTAACGAGAGGCCTGCTCCTGCTGAAAGGCCTGCTCCTAACGAGAGGCCTGCTCCTGCTGAAAGGCCTGCTCCTGAAAGGCCTGCTCCTAACGAGAGGCCTGCTCCTAACGAGAGGCCTGCTCCTGCTGAAAGGCCTGCTCCTGCTGAAAGGCCTGCTCCTAACGAGAGGCCTGCTCCTGAAAGGCCTGCTCCTGTAAGGCCTGCTACATCCCAAGCTGGCACTCCTCACCTGGCATCCCCCTCCAGCCGGTCAGAACACCTTGAGGCAACACAAGGTACAGTAACTAAAATGAGGATCTAAACAGCAAATGCTATTTGTTTGAGTTACTAACACTTGTGTCTTAACAGATTTCACACACAACACCATACTGCTGCTTTTGGACCTGACAAAAACACACCAACAGGTGTACTATCACTCCAAACCCGGTTTTTATAAAATTCTCCAACGGCAGTTCAGCGGGAGGGATACAGTTTCTCCTCAGACAAAATCCGGAAAAAACTGAATAACCTTTTGACCACCTACAAAAGGGCCAAGGACCGTTGTACCTCAACAGGAGAGGGGAACATAACGTGGGAATATTATGGGGTAAGAAGTTTGTTCTTGCACATCTAGTTGGTAAAAGCAACATTTCCATTTTAACAATTCTGCAATTCCACAGATAATGGACAACCTGTTTGGGAGGTGCGGTGTTGGGAGCGCACCTCCAGGCACTCTTGTTTCCACCACTCTATTTCCCACTGCCTCACAACCACCCACCACACTGCCGTGTGCCTCTGAGGCCCAGCCTGGTCCCTCCATGACCCTGCCCACCACTCAGCCGAGATCAATCCGGTCTCGAGTCTCCCATCCCTCCTTCTACGACCTGTATGAGGCCCACTCGGAGAGGAGGACCAGTGCACTGGAGACACTGGTGCGGCCAGAACAGGAGCGCCGGAGAAGGCTGAAGGAGAGAAATAGAAGGAGGTTTGAAACTAAAATGTTGACTGCGATGGGAGAAGTCGTTTCCCAGTTAAAGTCCATTGGGAGCCAACAAGAGCGCATCATTGAGCTTTTGCAGGACAAGCCATAATTTCCCCCACACTGGGTATTCCCTGAATTAATTTGTTTATAAAGAACACCACCTCAGTTTGTTTATGGAAGTAATATTGTTTAGATTAGTTATTTATTTTCCTCGTTATGCAGTTGTGTTATTATTTCATCCCTGGCAATTGCCTTGTAATATTTGTATTTGTGTACACTAAGTATTCACAATGTTTATATGCAATGATTATTATTTATTTGCCAAGTACATGTGTACATATGTATATATAGTTATTTCATTTTCAAAGAAGATAGTCAACTGCTCTTGACATGTGCAGAAAATGACCATATCTAGTTTTCATATATATGCATTTATTTTTTACTTGCCCAATCATTTTGGATGACATTACATGTTACTTGTTAGGCGCTTTAATCCAAAGCGACTTACATACTCAATACTGTGGGCATAAAACGAAAGGAAATAAAAAACAAATGTCTTCCACAAAGAGTATGACAGTGGTTTTGTGTGTTGTCTTTAAAAAAGGTCACAAATCTGATTTCTGTGCAACACTGCATCTTGGTTCTGGGGATGCGGTGCCCTATTATCTGCTGCTTCAACCTGCTCATCAACTTCAATTGCTTCCCCTTCCTCCAAGCACATGTTGTGAAGTATGCAACAGGCAGTGACTGCTGTGCTAATGTTCGCAATGTTTTTCATGTACAAACATTTGAGCCTCCTGAACTTCGTTTTCAGTAGGCCAAAGGTATGCTCAATGACCACGCGTGCAACATTTAATTTTTGATTGAAACGACGCTGCCGAGCAGTTAAATGGCCATTGTCCCTGTATGGCCTCATAAGCTGAGGCAATAGTGGGTAGGCAGAGTCCCCAATGATGTGCATTCCCTCAGGCACCAGGGACTGGGGATCTTCATCGAGCAGCCTTCCAACAGCAGACAACCGGAATGCCCGTGCATCATGCCAGCTACCAGGGTGGCCCACATTAACATGACAGAATCTCCGTTTACTGTCGCAGAACCCAGTAAGCACAACAGAATACAACTGTTTTCTGTTGATGTATGCTACTGGGTTCTCACAGTGTGGTTTCACAATAGGAATGTGGCATCCATCTACCGCACAGACAGTGTTGGGAAATCCTGCTGCACGAAATCCTAACTCAGAATTATGTAGGGCTTGTCCTGTGGGCCAGGAAATGTGGTGAGACAAATATGTGGTGACAAGACTACAGAATTCATGGAGATGCAGGCAGACAGTGGATTTGGTGATATTGAAACGATCAGCAACCCCCCTATAGGACTCCTGGTTTGATAGAGTCCACAGACAGGCAAGAACACTGTTTTGAAACGGCACTTTACTGTGCTGTCTGTTCCAGTAGAACGGCCAATAGTCGTCATCACATCCTGTTTGGTAGAAAGGAATAAATGGCTTTTAATATCACCAGTCCAGATAATACATATTTGATGTTATTTTTATATATATATATATATATATACACACACACATACTTCCACATGTCCCCTGGACAATCGGAAATGACTTTTGAAGTCTGAAGGACTGTACTGTGGGACCACTTCTTCCACAAATTGTTGGACCTTTGGAACGGATCTAAGGAAGGCAGACACAGGAGCAAATGATGACCATAAATCATTAGACCTATTCAACATTCTTTTTATATATATATATATATATATATATATATATATATATATATATAACTGCTGCTGTAGGCCTATATTATCTTCACTGGATTTCAGTTGTATTCTTGTCTATTTATTGTATCTTTGTACTACTATCTTGCTTGCTTTCTATATCTTTAGTAAAGTAGCTTTTATCTTATCCCATTGGACTAAAAAAGACTGATAGTGTCATAATTTTGCACAATTTGTGATCTGTAGAGTAAAGTAATCAGTCCGGATAATCGATCATACTTTTTAATTTAGACTGATGCAGCCAGTAGTAGGCCTCGATACATGTAGTGGCCTACAATATATTTTGTCTTTTTACTTGTGTATTGTATTGTGTATCTGTTTTTGTTACCTGCCTAGGTAGCCTACTACGGATATAAATTAGCACGTTTGCTCAAACACATTTATACTTCTTGTATTTTATACTGATGTTCATTAACATGCTCTGTCCCTATCAAATTAAAAAATAAAAAGATACGTAATTACCTCCGCAGACGGTGTTCATCATGCCATTCTCCATACAATACATGTGGGATTTCTATTGCATCCACTTCATCTGCAACGAAAAACGCCAACGCAACTTCCGCCATTGCAAACCCAGCCAGTCAAGCCGACTCCGAGTCCGAGCTGTCCGACTTAAGACGAGCATTTTGACACCTCCCCCGGCTGCGATCGGCTACTCTCGTCTACTTTCGAGGCGAGCCGCAATGTGTCTCAAACAAGCCTAGTTGCTCTCCACGGGCTGCGGAAGCGAAATGCTTGATGGGAAACGGCTCGCTGGTATCTCGAGCACTTGTACATGGATGATGTTGCTATTTAGAAAAAAAATGTATAAATTGTGCATGCGTTGGGATCTGTTCTGCTTGCAATAGTAGCATTTCCGAGCGCCTATGAACGCAGCATTAGCTTCACTCATTGGTGTTTTTTACCACGTGCTGCTGATGAAACTCTCCAATTGGCTGGCAAAAGTTTGTTGTTGTTTTGTGTCAGTTTTACGTCGCCACATCCATTCCCATTTTTCATCATTGTTCCACAATGTTTATCATCATGAAATTAATATCTATATATTTTATACTATACTGTTTACCGTTTTCATACTTTATATATATTAGCATATTCATACACACTGTTCATACTGCTCACAGGCTGATATCTAGTGTATTCATACACACTGTTCATACTGCTCTCAGGCTGATATCTAGTGTATTCATACCCCACTGTTTATTCATCCTTCAATTCCTTCTATATGTTATTCTGTAGATTGTGTACATTACTTTCCACTTCACTGCTTGTTGCACCTGGTTAGAAGCTAAACTGCATTTCGTTGTCTCAGTGCCTGTAATATGTGCAATAACAATAACGTTTCTCTTTAAGTTAAACCAAATCATTAAAATAAAATCTGTTGTAATGTAATGATTTGGTTTAACCTTATTTATTGAATACATCATTTAAAATTGCAAGATTAAATCAAATGACATCCATGTTGTACACATCATAAAGCTTAAAGTGGCAGCTAAAGAGTTAACACAGCAGCAGGTCTGTTCAGTTCATGCTCATGAAGCTTCATGTGTGCGGATCTGAAGGGACTGATCATTTGTAGCCTGTCCACCTATCAGTTTGCAAACATTAAGAGGGAGGAGCATTTCTAATGATGGAACCCAGTCACTGGTGTGGTTCATCACCATGACTGAATTAACACACCTATATAAAGCAATAGTGATCACCTTTGTCTCCAGTGGGTAAAATGGAATTTGTGGTGCTTCCACTGCGTGATGGACAGGGAGACATCACTGTAAGTCTCACAAGACATTTCCCAAAGACTACAAAATGGTGAGTAAACAACTAAATTGCATTCCAACAATCTGGATATGATTTTAAATGATGTAAATTATTTTTCAGATAACAGTTTAGCAGCTGCACTTATGCAGCAAGCAAGGGCTGCAACAAATGCACAAGGTCATCTATCATTTAAATCAAAAATGGTATTGTCTTTTAATGCAAATCAAACAAATGACATATTCATGTTTATTGTAAACAAATATTTAATTTTCTCTCAATCACAGTCCCTTTAGATCATGTCATTCTCCATACAATACATGTGGGATTTCTATTGCATCCACTTCATCTGCAACGAAAAACGCCAACGCAATTTCCGCCATTGCAAACCCAGCCAGTCAAGCCGACTCCGAGTCCGAGCTGTCCGACTTAAGACGAGCATTTTGACACCTCCCCCGGCTGCGATCGGCTACTCTCGTCTACTTTCGAGGCGAGCCGCAATGTGTCTCAAACAAGCCTACTGACACTTTATAAACGCTCAAAAAAACAATATGGTCTAGCTGCGACCGCGGACAGTACACGACGGTACATGACATGCCCACCTGACACGACACTACGGTGGCTGAGAGGCATGGCAGAGGCATGTCAGATGAAAAGCGAAATGACGACACTACACAACACGCCCCCTACTACGCCGCCTACGGTGGCTGAGAGACCGTACATGGCCTTTATATATACAGTCTATGTACATGGCATGTTATTGTAGCATTTTAAGCAACTATTAGGCAAATAAATTAATAACCTATCCGTTTGAGAACCCCTTGGAACCCCTTATCCCATTTTGATGGTTGACATCTCATTTGAACAGTGAAAGCCAGAATGACAGCAGGGGCGAATTTCATTTTATAATTTTGCAATAAGTCAAAGATATGTTTACTGTATATTATAAAAATGCTTGTCATGTAGGCATACTGGAGGTACCGTTCCAATGATGTATTAATAATAATATATATATATATAGCGCCTTTCATGAGACCCAAGGTCGCTTTAAAAAGAAGAACAAAACAAATAGATTTGGGGCCAAAGGCCTTGGCAGACAGATGGGACTTGAGGGCCCTTTTGAAGGCGTCAAGCGTGGGGATGTTGCAGATCTCCGCAGGGAGAGCGTTCCAGAGAGTGGGGGCTGCCATACTGAAGGCTCTGTCCCCGAAGGATCGCAGGTTGGTGCGGGGGCCAGAGTCTGAAGACCGCAGGTTCCGGGGTAGGGCATGTGGGAATTGTATTGATTTGATACAAGCAAGCCAGTGTTTCATTGTGTACTTTCAACTACAGTATATGGTCCGGCAAGTTCAGCATTCACTGTGATGTATATAAAATAAGACACTGATACCGTTTTCATAAATGAACATTTATTGAACAGAACATCATATGGAAAATCAGAGCTGGTCAACTTAAAAAAATATTGACCTGCAGGAGTTTAAAGCCTATTTAAAAACTCCTCGGAATCTTTCACAAGTCCTTCAACCTTTGGTGCGCTTCCTCACTCATGTTCTTGGCGAGGTCATGAGAACAAAGTTCCATCTCACTGATAAGACAAGATGGTATAAAGAAGTATATGATTAATATGTATGTATATGTAATATTATAAAATCACATGCATCAGGGGTTGCACACTTTAATGTGTCCATTCACTAACCGACTCTTTAGGAAGGAAGCTGTAAGGCCTCCTGTAGGAGTGGTCCTCGTCAGTGTCCAGGGGCATCTGTAGACAGTCAACCATTATGTTGACATGCACGGTTTAACTCCTCCAAAAATGATCCAGGCTTGATTCAGAATGACACAGTACCACACAAAACAAATGTTGCATGTACCATAAGTTCTATGTAGTATATGTGTTTTAGGAGTAGTAACCCATTAACATATCCTTGCGTTCACTCAGGGTCTCACGTATTGGGCGTGCTCTCTTCTGACCAGGGCCGGACTGGGACAATAAGTCCGGTCGGGAATTATACACCCAGCCAGGCCACTACCAGTTTTCTTTTGTGCCTGGATTTATTTGTCAATATTTACAGCGTTGCTGCCCATAGTGATAGCCCTAAACTTTACATCTACTACCCCAGAATAAACATATGGACTTGGGTTTATTTAAAAAAAATGTGCCAAGCTATTTAGGAACCTATCCATGTGAACATATTTTAAGTGGGGGTGGACTTCAAATCTTCTAGGGGGGTCGGGGGGCATGCTCCCCCGGTATCAATCTGGTGCATTTTGAGGGGGAAATAAAGAGACCACACCCATATGAAACAGAACTGTATACATTTAAATAATCATAAAAACATGGCTATAACCAATAACATACCATATCCAATATGAGAAAACACTGAAACTTGTTTGTTTATTTGTTTTTTGTTCATTTATAGTTGTGAGTGTGTCTGGGCTCCTGAACCAGCCTCTCCTGTCTCCCCCCTCTCCCCCTGCTCCTCTTTGAGGAAGCAGCGAAGACTAGTTTTAGCTCTCAACAAGTTTTTAAAGTTTATCTTACCTTTTGTAGTGGCAATTTCTTATATTACTTTATATGGTAAAACCAAATGATGATATTATGCTTAGAAACTGTTTGGTCAACTCGATTGTACCACACGGTAGCTTCCTGCCAAGGTCGTACCTGGAAAATGCGGCTCTGCCTATGAGAGCATTGTAAGATAACAGTCAGGAGAATGTCTTATCTCTTTTCCTTTCTGCACAGCAACAGTCCTCTATAACAGTGTTTCTCAAACTTTTTCATACCAAGGACCACTTAACCAATAAAAAAACACTCGAGGACCACCTAACTCCACAAATATCGAAAAACACATCGTTTTTTACAAATCGCCTGAAAATGATACAAACAAGTGGCGACATGTGTGATGAAGGTGTTTATCTGTGCTATATCATGCAATCGCTTGATATAGCACAGATGTCACTTGATGTGAGACGCATGCATTGCGGAGATATTCCCGCGAGAGTGCGGAAAACTTAAATGTATTTATTTATTTCAAATGTGAAATGTTACCAATATACTCACGGACCACTAGGGGGCGCTCACGGACCACCAATGATCCGCGGACCATACTTTGAGAAGCACTGCTCTATAAAACACACACACACACACACACACACACACACACATTATACCCTGTGCACACTCCTGCAGACTATCCTATACTCTGTGAGACCTGTGCCTTTGAAGCTTCAAATAAATAACCAACAAGACAACGCTGTTTGCTTTCACCAGTTTATTATTGATTACTCTCATTGTACATCTGTGCAGTATTGACGAGTCTAAAATATCCACAACACTTTTTTTATATTATTCATGCGTATTTTACTAATCACTCCCCCCTCAAATGGAAATATATGTTTACATAAATGGTGACCAAACCGTTTGAGACCCACAGAGAACTTAGACTAAGTTAACTATCTAACCACTCAAGAGTCCTTTACCTCACCTGAGCTGTAGTTATCAGTCTCTCAGTCTGACAGCAGAGGACGCTCCTCCACCTTGTTGACAGCTCATTATATATCCGTTAGCGCAGCTAGCTAGCACCAGATGCTAACAACAACAATACACGTAACCGGTGCGCGCGCTTTCTCTCGCTCGCGCCACACACACACACACACACACACACACACACACACACACACACACACACACACACACACACACACACACACACACACACACACACACACACACACACACACACACACACACACTCCCGAGCTTGAATGACACACGGAGACCAATCGAGCGCATTAGTGTGTGATCTGTATGAAAGTGGCCATGGGCAGGCCACATCATGTAGACAGCCAGTCACCCTCTGTGAGGCAGAGTCAGACCCACATTTGCGCAGCGAGGGGGGGGCTAGTGGAGTACTTCAGGAAAGTCGACAGAGGGGGGGGGGGAGTTTGATGAAATGAGAAAGGGCCCATGTCTCCTGACTCGCTTCCTGCCTCGTCACTTCCATCTGCCACCTCTCGTCCAGTCACACAGGGCCCTTCTCAATTCTCTTATTTGTCATGTATTATATTATTGAGACGTCTCAAATATACGTCAATCAAGTGGCACCTGCTAACGGGGTGGTGGATGATAGGTTTACATCTAAACACGTATTTTTCAAACATTATTTTTCTTTTTCTTTCTTT
The DNA here is from genome assembly GCF_902827115.2 of Pseudochaenichthys georgianus. Taxonomy (NCBI): domain Eukaryota; kingdom Metazoa; phylum Chordata; class Actinopteri; order Perciformes; family Channichthyidae; genus Pseudochaenichthys; species Pseudochaenichthys georgianus. The sequence continues at coordinate 2,155,851 of NC_047512.1, read as the reverse complement.
TGTTACTTCTTTTTTAACGGTCCGCGATCTACCCGCACCACACTCACCTTAGTGATACAGGAAGACATCTTTATAACATTCAAAGGTATGTGGGGGATGGAAGGAAGGTGGGGTTTAAAAGAAGGGAAGACAATGTCATTTCTCGGATGAGAATAGGTCATACAGGTCTCAATCATACATTAAGTATAATAGGAAAGCATCCAACCGGAAAGTGTATACACTGCAGCCAGCCAGAAACTGTTGAGCATGTTTTACTGCTTTGCAGGAAATATAGTACTCAGAGAAATGTGCTTTTCCAGACACTGAAGAAAGCAACATTCCATGACTTGTCGCTATCAGGGCTGTTAGGGAAAACATCAGGCAATATATATTGAGAGATTATTACGTTTCTAAGAAATTGATACATTTAAAATAATCTAGAGTTTTGGTTCTTTGTTTTGTTTCTTTTGTTTATTGTTTTCTGCTTAGTCTCTTGTCCACACTCCAGTCCAGTTGGTGGCGGTAATGCACCTACAAGTTGGTTTGCCAACCGCCAATACACACGGAAGAAGAAGAAGAAGAAGAAGAACCACCACCGAGAGAAGAAGAAGAAGAAGAGGTGAGTGGATTAAACACACGCAGATGTTTCATTACGTGTATTTACACCTGTTAGCTTAGTTTACAGTTAATCACGAATTAGAAGTTATCTTATTTAACGCAGATATTGGAAGAAAGAAACTCACAAAAAAACTTTAAAATGTGCCCCAAAGTCTCAAATTATCTTTAAATAAAGGCTAACAGCTAAAGTCTTAAAGTCTAACAGCTACAGTTATTATTACAGTTCGGCTCCGGGTGAGGAACAGTTGATTTGTAATGCTAAGCTGACTTTATGTTAGTTATTTATTACACCAGTTGTCTTTAAGACAGTTTGAGTTGTTGTGATGGTGCTCTTTACCATAGATATAGTTTTAAATATATGCTTGTTAGCATCGCAATTCTGTGACGCAGCATTTTCCCATTGAAATGAATGGGGTTCCTCAGTTAGCAGCTAGCGCTAAGCTAAGCGACGGTTCAGCTCATTAGATAAATAGATATACTTTATTTAAATAATTGTTTACCTTAAACTGAGAAATGATTGTGTCACAGCAGAAGTGTTTTCAGGCATTACACAAGTTAAGCATATTTAAAAGATACAATAAGATATAATAAAAATGAAGCATTTGCAGCAAGTTTACACACGGGACACACATCACTAGAGTATCTAAAGAGTACACAATATACAGAACATGCTGTGTACATGGAGTACATTAAACAGTCTTACTGGCTAATGTTTGCTTTCTGTGTTAACTTAGTGATAGTTAATGACACAGATAGCGTTATAACCGTGGTTCAAACAACCGTTAATGTCACTTTCTATGTGAATAAAGTCATTTTAATGAAATAAAAGTGAACAAACTGTGAGCTGTAAGTTAGAATGTGAGTTGCTACACAGATTATGATGAATTATATCTAAATATTTGTATTGTATTAATAATAATTTACACAGAAAACTAACTTGTTATCGTAATGGTTAAAGTCATGTGCATGTAATGTTAATAACTATCTGACCTTTCTATCATGTTCTCCTCTGCTTAACATCACATTGACTAAATGGATCAATTTGGAACATGTTTACGTCACAGCAGCATAGATGAGACAAGGCACTGCACATGATGTGATAAAACACTACATAGAAGCATCTAGAAATAGAACATATCATTGAATAAACTCTTTGAATTCCTCCTCTTCACTCCTGACAGTTTTCCACCTGAAGCAGCTCTGTGGTCTTCATCAGGACCCAGTGTCCCCAGAGAGGACCTGAAGCAGCTCTGTGGTCTTCATCAGGACCCAGTGTCCCCAGAGAGGACCTGAAGCAGCTCTGTGGTCTTCATCAGGACCCAGTGTTCCCAGAGAGGACCTGAAGCAGCTCTGTGGTCTTCATCAGGACCCAGTGTTCCCAGAGAAGACCTGAAGCAGCTCTGTGGTCTTCATCAGGACCCAGTGTTCCCAGAGAGGACCTGAAGCAGCTCTGTGGTCTTCATCAGGACCCAGTGTCCCCAGAGAGGACCTGAAGCAGCTCTGTGGTCTTCATCAGGACCCAGTGTCCCCAGAGAGGACCTGAAGCAGCTCTGTGGTCTTCATCAGGACCCAGTGTCCCCAGAGAGGACCTGAAGCAGCTCTGTGGTCTCCATCAGGACCCAGTGTCCCCAGAGAGGACCTGAAGCAGCTCCGTGGTCTCCATCAGGACCCAGTGTCCCCAGAGAGGTCCTGAAGCAGCTCTGTGGTCTTCATCAGGACCCAGTGTTCCCAGAGAGGACCTGAAGCAGCTCCGTGGTCTTCATCAGGACCCAGTGTTCCCAGAGAGGACCTGAAGCAGCTCTGTGGTCTTCTCAGTGTTTCCAGCTTAAAAGTGTGTGTGTGTGTGTGTGTGTGTGTGTGTGTGTGTGTGTGTGTGTGTGTGTGTGTGTGTGTGTGTGTGTGTGTGTGTGTGTGTGTGTGTGTGTGTGTGTGTGTGTGTGTGTGTGTGTGTGTGTGTGTGTGTGTGTGTGTGTGTGTGTGTGTGTGTGTGTGTGTGTGTGTGTGTGTGTGTGTGTGTGTGTGTGTGTGTGTGTGTGTGTGTGTGTGTGTGTCCTTGATAATTACTTTCTCTAACATTATTTATCCCACAGTATATTCATAAGTTATATGCATACCGTTTAGTTTGAGTAAACGCTCCCCTTGTGCCTTCAGCATATTGTGTTAGTACGGTAACTCTTCTTTATTGCCGTTAGCATACTGGTTTCTGTGAGGTAACTCCTTTATGTTACAGGATGAAGCCTCAGTTTATTGACTTGTTGTTTCTAGTCTCCTCCTGACTTACAGAGTCCAGGGGGGTGTACTGCGAAGCAGGATTTTCGCTTAGCCGGCTAAATTCAGGGAAAACTCCGGCTTTCCGGTCATCCGAAGCTGGTTCTCTTTTTAGCGGCTAGATCTCCATGGTAATATATGCTAAGCAGCTAACCTGGTCGGGACCAGGTTAGGTTGCAGGCTAAGAGCTCAACTCAGTGAAAGCACCGCCTGCTGACCAATCAGAGCTCAGTGTGCGGAGTTTAAAGCGATCAAGTCATATTACAGGAGAAAGGAAATACAGAAAAGCTGCCGTCGCAGGAAAGACGGCCGGCAGAAATCACCGACTGTGTGAACGTGAACATGAATAGAATATCACCTCCATCTTCAGAGCAGACTATTATAACATTAGCGTTAAGAAAGCTTATTTAAATATCGGCCACAACATAAGTAACCGGATCAGAGTACATTAAGTACAGTCCGCGGCACATCACTTCATAATGTATCACATATCTCCTGATCTGAGTCAGCTGAGCCGTATCTGGCCGTGCAGCACTCACAGCGTCACATGCTGGATGCAGAAGCATTATTTTAAGCAGCACATAAGTTGACGAAACACTCGAGACAAATGTAATGAAAGTCAGATCGTGTTTTAGACGGGCAGTGATATCATGAACCTGTTAATGTACGCATTCAAACACGTGTTCTGTCCCAGCTGTGTTCACCTTGCAGGTGCAGCTCTGAGGCTTTGATCCTGATCAAGTGTTTAAGTCATGGAAGTTTAAAGTTTAACTTCTTCATATTTGACTAGTATTAAAGTTCACTTTTCATTCAGGAAGTATGACGCTGCGCTGTCAGTACGCTTCTCCATGTCTGTGATTGGTCGAATGCTCCAGATACCACCCCTTTCATGTGAACGCGCACCTAGCTAGATAGGACACGGCTGGCTTGAGCGATCCACTTGATAACCAGCGTCGTAGTACCGTTTAGCGAGAGCGCGTATGTTTTGGATTAGGCCAACCGGCTAACTCAAACATATCAGGTCAGGTTGAACCGGCTTCGTAGTACAGGCCCCTGGTGCTGTGAGTTTCTCCTCTTCAGAGAAGCAGCTTTATTACTGTCTCCTATTGTTGCAGACAAAGTAGCATTACATGGAAATATTCAAGTAAAGTAAAAGTACCTCTAAATAGTACTTAAGTACAGTACTTGAGTAAATGTACTTGGTTACTTCTCACCTCTGCTATGAACCTACGAAGTAGCTGTGGATTAGTTTTGTTGTGTCTGTCGGTTGTATTGAGTTGTCTTGTTTTGCGTCAGCTGTAGTTGTGTTGATTATTTCAGAGCCCCAGCCGGAGAAGGAGAACTGAGAGCAGCATGGAGGAGAACAAGGAGACCCCTGGAGCTCAGGTCAGTGTGCACTTCATCACAATATATTCCTAATTCCAGCGTTTCCACCAGGCGGGCGTCTTGCCGTCATTTGACGCCCTTATTCAGCTCGGAACGCCCTGGACTCGAGCCGAGGGCGTCCAGAAGAGTTTTTATCGCTTGAAATGAGGAAACAGGAGAAGGACATCCCTCTGCTGGAGGGGCAAAGGAGTCTGGTGGGATTCTTTTCACCGCCAGCAAAGCGTGTTCCTGTGCTAGTGGAGCACGCGAGTGAACTGCGAGCGCCGGAGCCTCGCAGCGGCGAAACTGAGGCTCTGGTAAACTGTGGTAACATGAAGAGCCGCTTGGAGCCGAAAGAGCCGGCTCTTCTTAGTGAGCCGAGCCAAATGATCCGACTCACTAAAAAGAGCCGGGATTCCCATCACTAATACGTAAAGAGATAGTATCTGTAGTGGCTATTTGTCAACAACAATAAAACTTCAAAAGGCCACTGAGGCACCAGGTATAGTGGATCTTACGCAGATCATGAGTTGGTAATGAGTCCATTGTCCAGACAAGGCATCGACGTTTTTGTGGTATTTATTAGCTTCACCTTGAAAGATCAATACAGCAAAAGGTGTTGAAATGTTTGCTGAACTCAGCCCTGATACTGGTAAAAAACCATAGACCTTCCCGGTGCCCACTGACTGCTGCTGTGCCCTGATTGACTTAAATGAACCCAGCTGTGTGCCCAAATTGACCCATCACCTTCAAAATAAAAGCATTTTAGCTGGAACACAACTTAACTCAAATAATATGGCTGTAAATTAATTCTACAAAATAACAAATAAATACATTAAACAAATGTAAAAAATACTGAATAGCTTCCACAGTATCTATAAGGGACGGCTCAATTCAACATTCAAGTCCAGGGTTTCCCTCACAGAGCCTTCACTTGGGCCGCCCAGGTAATCTGGGCCCATCTCCGCTGCACCTTCCCGCGCTATGCACGCGACCTGCAAGTGTTTGTGTTACGTGTGACCTGGGCAATCTGATGATAGATGACTGTGTGCCAGGAGGTTGCCGTTTCAACGAGCGTTGGCTAGCAGAAGACACATACAAGCCATGGCTAAGACGAGGGTCAATCGCGTGTGTGTGTGTGTGTGTGTGTGTATTTTTGCGTTTGTGTACCGGGGAAACACTCACAAGAAACACCGGCTGTTGTTCTGCCTGCTGTGACGTTACATTAGTCCGTTCTCTGCTTGTAATTATGCCGAAGCTTCAAAGTTGTATTTATCATCTGAATTTGCCGAAACAAGTTTAATATTCTGAAAACCAAGACTTTGTTTATTTGAAAACAGATGAAAACAAACTGTCTTTTATATAAAATTGAAGTATTATACCATTAAAACTACATTTTGCTTTAATCCCATGTAATTGTAGAATGAACACAGTCTTCCTTTGTAGATGTATAAGTCAGGTGTCTTGAGTAGTCAACATTACCTATAAATATATATATATATAAATCATTGTACACATTTGTAAATATTATTTTCCACTTGTTACCATTGTGAGTCTATTTTTATGCAGCTCTGCGTGATTTTGTGGCTACAATTCAGACTAATACACTACCAGAGGTGGATAAGTACTCAGATGTTGTACTTGAGTAAAAGTAGAAGTACTCAGATCTTATACTTGAGTAAAAGTAGAAGTACTCAGATCTTGTACTTAGTAAAAGTAGAAGTACTCAGATCTTGTACTTAGTAAAAGTAGAAGTACTCAGATCTTGTACTTGAGTAAAAGGAGAAGTACTCTGATCTTGTACTTGAGTAAAAGAAGAAGTACTCAGGTCTTGTTCTTGAGTAAAAGTACAAGTACTCAGATCTTGTACTTGAGTAAAAGTAGAAGTACTCAGATCATGTACTTGAGTAAAAGTAGAAGTACCAGAGTGGAGGAATACTCTGTTTCAGTAAAAGTCCTGCATTCAAAATGTTCCTCAAGTGAAAGTAGAAAAGTATTCTCATCTAAATATAGTGAAAGACAGTAAAAGTAGTCGTTGTGCAGATTGGTCCATGTCAGAATAATATATATGATATGTTTTATAATGATTGATCATGAAAGTGTTCTCAAAGCTGGTGAAGGTGCAGCTAGTCTGAAGTACTTTGTAGACTGCAGGGTAGCTGGTGAAGGTGCAGCTAGTCTGAAGTACTTTGTAGACTGCAGGGTAGCTGGTGAAGGTGCAGCTAGTTTGAAGTACTTTGTAGACTGCAGGGTAGCTGGTGAAGGTGCAGCTAGTCTGAAGTACTTTGTAGACTGCAGGGTAGCTGGTGGAGGTGCAGCTCGTCTGAAGTACTTTGTAGACTGCAGGGTAGCTGGTGAAGGTGCAGCTAGTTTGAAGTACTTTGTAGTCTGCAGGGTAGCTGGTGGATTTACTCCAGGTGGAACTAAAGTCTGATTTAACACTTGATTAGATTTCACATCTGTGAAGTAACTAAAGGTATTAAATACATGCAGTGGAGGAAAAGTACACCATTTACCTCTGACTTGCGTTCACTACCAACCTAAAAGTACCTCAACAATTAATCAATAATGTATTGAAAAGTCATTTGGCTGATTGTTGTATATCGGCTCAGACAGGTTATACGGGAGGCCCAGTCTACGTACAGATCACTAATTTTGAAATATTAAACTTAGTTTTCTTTTCTTTAATTTTTCATCCTCGTGTAGAAGGCTATCACGAAACACACATTTGGTTGTTTATAGCATAAAGAACATCTGATTTAATGTGAGGTAGGGAAATAATCATTTGAGTATGTGTATATATTATGTAATTTACAACAGCTGTAAGCTGCTTGAAAATGCTTGAAAAGTGCTTGAATTTGACTTTGAAAAAGGTGTAAGAACCCTGTAGTGGACAATGATCCCTCGCTGGCTGTACCTGTTCGCTCTGCTATCGCGTGGAGGGTCTGCTAACAAGCAGCCAACAGAAAGGATCATGTTAATGTTGTTGCACCTCACGAATGCCTAACACTGTTATCCCCAAATGAAAGATCACAACCTGTTTTGAAATATACAATATGAATGCACAATATGGTTAGATGGAGGTTAGAACGTTGTTGTCTACGATTCTTTAATTGTCAAATCAAGTCTGGGTTTGTTTTGAATTTTGACTTGAGCCGTCCCTTATAGATACTGTATTTTTACATTAGTGAGCCGGATCATTTGGCTCGGCTCTCTTTAAGCGCCGGCTGTTTCGGCTCCCAAACAGCTCACGTGCGTGCTCCACTAAACCCCCCCCCCCCCCCCCCCGCTCATCACATCCAAATCGCGCACGTTCCGTGTTGTCCTGTAGCAGCCACCTTCGATGTCGGGGAATCAATCTTCAATACTCCGAAAATACTCCCACCAGACTCCTTTGCCCCTCCAACAGAGGGATGTCCTTGTCCTTTTTCCTTTTCGTCATTTCAAGCGATAAAAACTCTCAATCTTCTCTCTAATTATTAATATTGTTGGCCTCGGCTCGCGTTCAGGGCATCCCGAGCTGAATAAGGGCGTCAAATGACGGCAAGACGGCCCCCTGGCGGAAACGCTGGATCTGAGGCCATACAATGAAAAACATCTTTGATAAATCCTGTTGGAATAATATCAAGGCAGCAGGAGGAGGATTTTAGATGTTGTATAATGTCCTCTAGGTTTTTATCATTAATCTGATGGAACTGTGTCATGGTGTTTGAATTGATTTTAGGTGGACACGGAGACAACACATTTGCTGTACCTGATGCAGAGGCACTGACTGCTTGTCTGATTCTCTGAATGTTGTCAGTGAAGAAGGCAAGGTCATTGCAGGCCCTGGTGGATAGAAGTTCAGAGGCTTCTGCCACTGGGGGGTTAGTTAGTCTGTCGACGGTAGCGAACAAGGCACGTGCGTTGTTTTTGTTGTTGGTAATGATGTCCGAGAAGAAAGACTGTCGAGCAAATTTCAATTCCAAATGATAAAAGCCAAGTCTCTCTTTATAGATTTCAAAGTGAACCTGGAGATTTGTTTTTCTCCACCTACGTTCAGTTTTTCGACACTCTCTCTTTTTTCTGTTTTCACGGTCATGGCCTTTCTCCATGGAGATATTTTCTTGCCAGACACTTTCTTTACCCTAGTTGGAGCAATGGCATCTATAACATTTTTATTTTTGAATTAAAATTATCTAATAGCTCATTTACTGAGATGTTAGCAGGGGCAAGTGTTGAAGAAACATTCCGATTAAAACATTTCCCTAGTATTTTCAGTTAAATATCGCTTTGTGGTTACCTCTTTTTGAACATTTGTCTGAACAGAAATAGAGCTCTCAAAGGAATGATCAGAGAGCGCAACATCAGTCACCACAACCTCAGATATTCAGACCCCTTGAGATCCTTAAGTCCAGTGTGCCCCTTATTTTGAGCGGGCTCCGTCACATGCTGAGTCAGTCCATGGTTATCAAGACAGCCCCTCTGTCCTGGGGGTTGTCAACATGGATGTTAAAATCACCAACAATGACTAGATGGTCAAAGTCAAATCACACTATAGACAGCAGCTCAGTAAAGTCATCACAAGAAGCTAAAAGAAGCTAAGAGCACAGCTGAACTCCCGCGGCCCTGGGGGGCCCCTACATTGGTTGTGATGGCAGATGACAGGGTTTTGTTAACCTTCACAAGTTGCTCTCTCCTGGTGAGGAAAGCGGCATTCCAGTAAATCAGGTATGGATTTACTTCCATTTTGGCCATTTTTGACACCAAGATGTCTGCTTGTATTGTGTTGCTGCTGAGAAGTCTAGGAAGAGCGCTCTTGCATAGGTGTGACGTTTATCTAAATGTTTAGTGATGATATGAACCAGAGTAGCAACAGTACCACCCCCTTGCTTATAGGCAAATTGGTATGGATCAAGTATGTCTTGTCCGTCACAATAGGTTTAGCTGAAGAGGTCATTCCTGTCATGGTTCTCATGGTGTCCCACACTTTTTTGGGGTCTTTGGCTTTAAAAGCATTTCCCAAAAGCTCTGTGCCAGTTTTGATTCCCTCAATTTGACTTTCAGTTATTTCTCTGTCTAAGTGCTCCCATAGCTATTTTCCTGGTTTTTATAACTTTTTTTAATGTCGTTAGTCACATATGATTCATTACTTGGATAGATTTGTATTTCTTTAGTGGGAACACAGAAGTTAATATAGTCTTTAGGGATGCTCCGATCGATCGGTCTCCGATCGAGATCGGCCGATACTCACTCTCTTCCGATCGATCGGTGCTCTCTAAACATGCCGATCGCGAGAGCCGATCGCATGACGTAAAATATATATATTACATATAATCAGATTAAT